>NC_063350.1:42303594-42326677 GCF_021869965.1 Rhincodon typus | reverse complement strand
TCATTACATCAAAGGCAGGTACTAAAAAATTAGTCAGTGCATACAATATGAAGCATCATAAGGTACAGTAATTAAGCTGCAGGGCCAAAATAATTATTAATTCTATTGCAGTGTATTTCCATTCAACTCTTGCACTATCAGAACCTGGGACAGTAGGAGTTTATGATAGTTAACCCAACAGCAATATACCATACAGCATTAAACTAAGATCCTGCCTGTCCTCTCAGCAAAAGCTCCCAAGACATCACAATGTCACAGAGGTGTAGGGGTGTTCTATCCATTGTCCTGATCAATATCTCTCCCTCAGTCAGCAACACTAAGTACATTATCTAGTTATTACAACATCACTGTGAGTGGGCACTTGATGTTTATAATTTTGCTGCCTCACTGCCTACAGTATGTTATTGACTAACTTTAAAAACATATTTAGTTGACTACAAGATAATGTGGGAAATGCTGAAGTCCTGAAAGGTGCTATATAAATTGCAGAGTTTCTTTAATATAATAGTAATTTAAAAGAACAAGCAGAAAAATACAATTGTGAAGTTTTATAATTGAACGGTGTGCAGTCCAAAACTAATCTCCTAAGCAGGTTTTTTTTCTAATAACAGAGACTAACTTTCACCCCAAGGGATAATCCTATAATTCTGTTGCTGTAATTTACTGCAATTAAAACTGTTCCTCCAACAATTTCTTCCAGATAGTCCTAGCCATGTGCCCTATTTCACTGTTGTTGCACACCAGTGAGATTTCAAATTTTTCTTTCATGTGGACATAATCAGGCGTCCTGAACAGAAAAGAATAATTATGTAAAGAAAATTAGATTGCATCAGTGTGAGGAAAATACATACAGAAATGTAAATGAACTGTGAGCTGTACAATTGCCAGTTTTTCTGGAAGGATTTATTTTTGCACAATCTGCAGTGAATAATGAGCCAAATTGGTTCTTTTCCCTATAACGCGGGGATGATGAAGTACCTATGACCTACTCACCAAGGCAAGAAGGAGAATGGTGCTACTTTCTGGATTAACATAAACACAGCAAAGTCAGAAATAGAAACAGAAATAGCTGGAGAAGCACAGCCATTCTGGCTGCCTCTGTGGGAAGAAAGAAAAGCTAACATTTCGAGTCCCTTGATTCTTCATCAGAACCAAGTCATATTTCTTGGGAATCCTAACTGTTGTTTGTAATGAGTTAGCTCAGCTTCTCTTTATTTACTGCTTGCAATTCTGAAAACAATGTTGTGTTTTATGGCACAGTGGCTCTGTGGTTAGCACTGCTGCCTCACAGCACCAGGGACCTGGGTTCAACTCCAGCCTTGGGCAACTGTCTGTGTAGAGTTTGCACATTCTCCCAACGTATGCATGGTCCCCTCTGGGTGCTCCAGTTTCCTTTGGACAATGGGAGATGTGTAGGTTAAGTGGATTGGATATGCTAAATTGCCCATAGCTTCCAGGGATGTGCAGGCTAGGTGGGTTGGCTGTGAGAAATGTAGGGTTAAAGGGATGGGGAGGGGATTGGGCCTGGGTGGGATGCTTATCAGAGGATTGGCTGTGGACTTGATGGGCTGAATGGCTTGCTTCCACAATGTAGAGATTCTATGATTTGCATGGAATACAGTTTTTTTTGTCAGCGTTTTATTTTTAAATGCCGAGTACTTCTAATTTGTCAATCGTATTAACATTGTGGAAGATTGTCAAAAGAAAATTTGGGGAGATGCATTCTGCATTTAACAGTTAAAGGCGATGCCCATATTTGAGAGACACAATATGGCCGACAAGGAGATAAATAAATTAAAAGATTGCTCCAGTATTTAACTGAAACACAATAGTACCTTTCAGAAGGGATTATTCGAAGGCAAAAGGAAGCCTTGCATTAACAACCCTGCAAGAAGATTTGTTAGAAACAGTTTGATAAGAAAATGTCCAAGGACAGAGCAGATTTAGGACTAGGGGTGTAAATCAACCCAGAAGACGTCAACCTAGCTGTGACAACAGCAGATACAGGTATTTTGCAGTAATTTATTGTTGCTTTGAAGTTATTCACAATATTACGAAACAGGTTCTAGTTAAAGAATCTTCAGATAATCACAGAAATAGATTTCATCGTAATTGTAGGTACACAGATATAACAAAATACAATGATCACTACAACTCATTAGCTAAAACAGTGCTAGTTACATATAACTAACTATATAATAGAAATTAATATTAATAATCTTATTGCAGTTAGTTAGAACCAACTGTCTTTTGTATTTTTTATACATAATTAGGACAGTGGGAAAATATAAAAGGAGTAACAGAATTTTATAGAGATAGCATATGAATACAATTAATAACAGAATTCAAGCAGTTCTTAGAAATAAGCAAGACTGACACATGTCCGAAGGCATACAGCCAATAACTTTGGAATGCAAATTAATAGGATGCGTAGAAAGATCCCAAGGCCTGGTGATTACAATGTCTGTTAAACACCATGAGATCATGGGAACCTAGGGCTGTCCATTGGAGTTTCTATCATTGATTAGGTTTTCTTTTTCCATTCATTTATGGGATGATGGTGTCACTGACCAAGCCTAGAGGGCAGTTCAGAGTCAACCACATTGCTGTGTGTTTGGAATCACAAATAGGCCAGGCTAGGTAAGGATGGCAGTTTCCTTCCCTAAAGGACATCAGTGAACCAGATGCGTTTTTCTGATGATTGACAATGTGTTCATTAGATTTTTAAATCCAGATATTTTATTGAACTCAAATTCCAACATCTGAAGTGGCAGGATTCGAACTCGAGTCACCAGCACGTTATCTGGGTCTCTGGATTAACAGTCCAGTGATAATACTATTGGCCAAAGTCTTCCCTGTTTCATGGGACTGAATGTATATAACAAGGAAAAGAGCACCGTGACAACATTGTATGTGATTATCATAACGGAATGTATAAAAATATTGCATTTCATTGTCAAAATCAGATCGTCATTGACCTCTCTTCCGATCTGAGCTGAAGATGAAAAGGATAACTGAATCCTCACATTGAGGTCAGGATTCTGAGGGAACATTCAGGCCTCCCCCGAATGGGAGTCTGGTGACTGCTTGAATAAAGACGGTCAGTGCCTGAATTCTGCCTGCCTCCTGAGTCTTCATCCTCGGCCGAGGGTTTTGCTCCTAGAACAGTATTCAAAGATTATTTGTCCTACTGTGACATTGGGCCGAGTATCCCATATTTTGGCTCAATTTGGAGAGTGCTATGAAGAAATCCATTCTGTGGGCCGAGTCAATATTCCTCACACAATCTTCCACTGCTCACTTTATTAATAATCCACGCAGCCTTCATGGCAGTCTTCTCCATGAATTGTGCACTCAAAGGGCACATATGCTTGCCACTGCTTGGACTTTTCAGTGAGCATGCCTCAGACACCATACTCGAAGCTCAACTGCGCAACAGTTTACCTGCTGCAAGTCAGACACTACAGTCCCAACTGAGTTAACGTTTCAGGTCCAGAGGAATGTCATTGAACCCGAAACATTAACTCTCATTTTTTCTTCACAGATGCTGCCAGACCTGCTGAGAATTTGCAGAAACTTCTGTTTTTGTTGCTATTTTACAGCATCCACTGTTCTTTCAGTTTTTACAATTCCAATGGAGTTGTTCAAATACCGAGAAAGGGATGTTGGCACCTCAATTTGCCCTCAGGGACCTGGAGATCCTGGAGGATGGGATGATGGAAAGCAGAGCCATTTTCTTTCCTCAGGACAGTCAGAGGAAGCCAACACAGTTGCCACTCGGGTCAGTGATGTTATTACCATCAGACAAAATGCAGAGTAATAAAATAAGGTCCCACATAGGAAACTGATAAAGAAAGCAAAAGTTCATGGATCCAAGGTAACTTGGCTAGTTGGATCTAAACTTGGTTTAGTAACAGGAGACAAAAGGTGGAAATAGAAGGCTGTTTGTGTGACTGGAGCCTTGTGTGCAGTGATGTACCACAGGGATCAGTGCTGGATCCCTTTTCATTTGTGATATTCATACATGTGTAGATGTGTATGTGGGAGGGAGAATAAGTAAGTTTGCGGATGACATACAGGTGGTTGAAGTGAGGAGGAAGGTGTTAGGTTATAGGAGGATATAAATGGATTGATCAGATGGGCAGATCATTGGTAGATGGAATTTAAGCCTGCGAAATGTGAAGTGATGCCCCTTGGAAGAAGGAACAATACAAGGGGCTACTCAATGAATGGCAAGACACTGGGAAGCTCAAAGGAACAAAGGAATCTCGGGATGTTTGTCCATAGATCCCCAAAGGTGGCATATCAGATTAATGGGATTGTTAATAAGGCAGATGGGGACACATTAGTCGTGGCTTGGCTTAGAAGAGCAGGGAGGTCATTCTGGAGCTGTATAGAACTGCGATTAGGCCACAGCTGGAGTACCATGTGCAGTTCAGGTTAATGCATTATCAGAAGGATGCAATTGTACTTGAAGGGGATGCAGAGGAGTTTCACTGAGATGTTGCCTAGGATGGAACAGTTGAACTACGAAGAGAGGCTGGATAAGCCCGGGTTATATTCTTTGGAGGAGAGAAGGTTGAGGGGGGAACCTGACTGAGGTGCATAAAATTATGGGGGGCACAGCGATGGTGGATAGAAAGCAGCTGCTCCCATTACTTTAAGAATCAATAACAAGAGGATATAATTGTAAAGTGAAAGGCAGGAAGTTTAGAGGGGATTTGAAGAAAATAATTTTCATTTAGAGGGTGGTGGGTTTTGGATTACACTGCCTGGGAGGGTAGTGAGGTGGAAACCTCACAACATTAGAAAATACATGTATGAGCACTTGAAATGTTATAACATTCAAGACTATGGACATCATGCAGGAAATTGTGACTAGAATAGGTAGCAACATATTTTTAAGTACTATCCTGACAAGTGTCTATCTGTCAAGCCTCCTTTTACAATACCTTGCAAATCTATGCCCTCTACCACTTAGTAGAACAAGGACAGCAGGTACATGGGAACAGAACCACTTGTATATTCCCCTTTCCATCATACACTACTTTGATTTTGAAAATAGAACCATTTCTCCATCAAAGTTAAAAAAATTTCCTGTAACAATAGCAATAGTAATAGCAATGCTGGTTTAATCACTCCGCACAGATTGCAGGGATTCAAAAAGCCAGCCCACTAGAATTAGAGAGGGACAGATGAATTTCATGAGTGAATACTCTGATCGTTCTTTCTTAAGTCCCAAGTGGATGTCCTCACTTTCTCACATGGAACTTCATTGTGTCTTCCCACAACTTGATACCAATCAGCCTGCCTGATAGCAGAGATTAATCATTGGTTGAGGAAAGTGATAGAGAATGAGAGCAGCGATTATCAGCATACATCCAATTGGAAGTTAATCTGTGTCATCATTGAAAATTCAAAGAAGTCATCACTTCTTTTGTTGGCATGGTCCTGCTTTCACCGTACAACATTTCATACAGATAAGAGAGATCACAAAGAACAACATAGAATGCTCCCCTATCAATTATCTTAATGGAAAAGCTGACACCAGTATCTAAAATTTAGCGTGTAAAGGTTATTTTCAGAAAATATAAGTGTTGGGTTTCTATTCAGCCGGGAATGCTATAATTTATGTAGTGCTGTTTCCTTTACAAAGAGACAATAGGGACTCAAATTTAGGACAGGCACTGGACATGGAGATAAATACAAAGCTTTATTCTGTTCCTCATTGTTTCTTATTCACCTAGAAAGTGCTTCTTGTAATCTCTGTGGTCAACTTATTAAAGAGAGGTTATTGACACAATGCAAGATACAAAGTACGAAAGACAATAATGGATGAGAAAATAATTGGTCATTCAGCAAGAGATCGTATGTCTGCTTTAATGAAGAATTGCAAGTTTAATATTAAGTCTGCTATTTGCTTCATGTTTCCTGTTGAAAATTGTTTGATCAAAGTGACTGTTCAGAAGCGCAAGTTGAAAAAATATGCTGGTCATTCTATTCTCCACGAAACGTTGAAATTTCTGCAGTACTCTTGCTAGGCATTATTTTTGTTGGTCTGAATGCATAGTGAATGGAGTCACTACTGGTTAGCACCTATTTACTAAATCTGAATTATTGTTTTATTTCACCTGATGTCACGGGCATCACAAACATTTGTCACTGCTCAAATCTCCATGTCTCACCACAGAAGTTTCCATTGGGAACAGAATAGCGATTGCCTCACAAATTGCACTGATAAACGTAATTCTGCAGTGCTATGAACAAATTGGAAAAACTATCAACCAGTACAAATCAAAACAATAAGTCATCTAAAAAGGTGCCAAATCACAGTCAACACAGAATGAAAACAAACTGCTTTTTGTTTGCACTGTTTGCAGCAGATGCTGGCTTCTGAGCTTACTGAACATATATCTACAAATAACATTGACAGCACACATCAAAAATTATGACATTCAAGCAAAATTCTTTCAACTTAGCTTACAGTGACCTAAATGTATTTTAAATTGCTGTGATAACATTTTTCATTTCAGATTACCCATGCCTTGGGGCGTGAAAATGTTACAACAGGGCTACAGATTCGATTACTCAGTTGGTATTTGCCAACCATCAGCCATTCATTTAAAGTTTGACCTACTGCATATGTGCAATTGATGCCTGAACATTATGTACATACAGTCAAATTCAATTTTCACCAATATTCCTTCTGAGGTTATAGTTTCAATTTAGAGACAAATTTTGTTCTTGTCTCAGTTGATTTTTTTTTTGTTCTTTGTCCCACAGACATTTGTTTTTCTTGGATTCTGCTGCGATGCAATCTTCTGTTTTGCCAAATTCATAAATTGTAGGAGTGTGTCCTTTGCTTTCCAAGTACTCTATTTTTAAAGAACATTATTGTGTTACATTCTATTTGTGAGTCTTTAAAACCAAATTAGAGTTGTCATTTTGATTAAAACTAGTGACCTATGCCCCAAGCACTAGGCTGACACACTCCTCCAAACTTGACTTGAGAAGGAGCCACATCACCCTTCATGATACCAGCTGCCAGACCACCAACACAGCCTGGGCTTCTCGCTACCATGGATGAAATTGTGGTGGTAACTGAATGATCACTTATTGTTCCCTTAAGGATCCCAACAGGCCCCAAGAGTGAGCAGGCCACCCAACACCTTCACCACCCTGTGTGAAATAGGAAACTGTTGGAGACAGACAGTTAAGCTTTGGGCAGACCACACACTGCATTTTATGTGACTCCTCATTCAAGCATATAGTTCCAAGTGATCAAGTTGTGCTCATTTAGAGAAATGCTTTCCCTAAAGTTTTGCTCAAACTTTGCATATTACTGAATGCATACCAAAAACTAATGGGTAAATTAAAAGAAAACAGCATTTTGGAGAATATTCCTTGATATATTTAAGAGTTGTAACTTGGTACAATTGGCTTAATACAGCTGAAAACAGGTTTGTCATTTAAAAAAAAACATTTTTAATGAGAATAATTGGATTTTAAATTGCCCTAAAATTAATTTATACATAACAGAAGGAAAATAGCAGTAAAACTTGTGAATGGCACATAGCAGTCCAACTCATATTGCATGCTACAAAGTGAAGTTCTGTATGACCAATACATTCATTTCCAATTATTTCTGTTTTGCGGTTAACTGGATATGTAATTCTATTGTGATACAATAGTTCGTACCTTGAAAATTCAAACAAAAATTACATTTGAAATCTTCGAAAATGGGTCTATTGATGTCCTTACATCCAAAATATAAGCATATTTTTTGGAGCAGAGGCATGCTGGCTTCTAATGCAATGTTTTTAAAATTAGCACAAAAGATTGCAGAAGCTCAATTTGCATTTAATGAAATTCTACACATCTTTTGGGAAAATGATACTGGTAAAATTAGAGGAACCAAGCTTAAACTGACTCTAAATTATGTTTTATGCAGGGAAAGCAGTTTTGGATCAAGCATGTTGCTTTTAATTTCCATTCACTGTGTGAGACCCTTTGTGAACTTGCACATTTCCTTTAAGATTGTTGCATAAATGAATTACTCCATCTTCATGACCAGTGTGGTATAATGAGATTTATGTAAATCATGATGGAACATCTAATAATATAACTCTGAGATCAGTCAGAGAGAAGGTATCGGTCTATAACAAGCATGTGAAGAGAGAGGTCTTAGACATAGCACTAGAGTACTGTATTTGATAAACTACTACATACATTATAAATTATAGAGAGTTACAGTCCATAAGGGCTTTGAAGAGCCTTACTCAGACATGAGGAATAAGCAGCTCAGAGACAGTTTAGTGCATATACTTATCATTGGTTTATAATTGGGGGATGGGTAATTATAATTCTGTTAGACAAGAACTGGATAAGATAAAATGGGAACATATGCTGTCAGAGAAGAGCACAATAGAAGTGTAGAGATTGTTTAAGGAATGTACACTGCATGTGATCGATATGTTTGTCCCTAGCAGACAGGGAAGATGCAGTCCAGTGGGGGAGCCTTGGTTCTCGAGAAAGGTCGAACGACTAGTTAAGAGGAAGAAGGATGCCTATATAAAGTTTAGGAAACAAGGATCGGAAAAGGCTCTAGAGGGATACAAGTTAGCCAGGAAAGAGTTGAAGAAAGGGCTTAGGAGAGCGATAAGGGGGCATGAGAAAACCTTGGCAGATAGGATCAAGGAAAACTCCAAGGCTTTTTACACGTACGTGAGGAATAAGAGAATGACCAGAGTAAGGGTAGGGTCGATCAAGGATTATAAAGTGAATTTGTGCACGGAGCCTAAAGAGATAGGAGAGGTCCCTAATGAATACTTTTCTTCGGTATTCACAACAGAGAGGGACCTAGTTGTAGGGGAGGACTGTGTGAAACAGGCTGGTAGGCGAGAAGAGGTGGATGTTAGTAAGGAAGATGCACTAAGAATTTTGAGGAACTTGAAGATAGATAAAGCCCCCGGGCCTGATGGAATTTATCCAAGGATTCTATGGGAAGTGAGGGAAGAGGTGGCAGGGCCTTTGGTGATGAACGTTTCGTCCTCAGTGTCCACGGGTATAGTTCCAGAAGATTGGAGAGTGGCAAATGTCATTCCCTTGTTCAAAAAAGGGAATGGGGATAACTCCGGAAATTACAGGCCAGTTAGTCTTACTTCAGTGGTGGGCAAATTATTGGAAAAGGCTCTGAGAGATAGGATTTATGATCACTTGGAAAGGCACAGTTTGATTCATGATAGTCAGCATGGATTTGTGAGGGGTAGATCATGCCTCACAAAACCTTACTGAATTCTTTGAAGAGGTGACCAAACACGTGAATGAAGGTAGAGCAGTGGATGTGGTATACATGGATTTAAGTAAGGCGTTTGATAAAGTTCCCCATGGTAGGTTCATGCAAGAAAGTAAGGAGGCATGGGATAGGGGGAAATGTGGCAGATTGGATTCAGAATTGGCTGACCCTTAGAAGATAAAGGGTGGTAGTGGACAGAAAATATTCAACATCGTGCTCAGTTACGAGTGGTGTACCACAAGGATCTGTTCTGGGTCCTCTTCTATTTGTGATTTTTGTAAATGATTTGGATGAAGGAGTGGAAGGGTGGATTAGTAAGTTCACGGACATTACGAAGGTGGGTCGTGGATAGCGTGAAGGGCTGTTCTAGGTTACAAAGGGACATTGATAGGATGCAGAGCTGGGCTGAGAAGTGGTAGATGGAGTTTAACCCTGAAAAGTGTGAGGTGATTCATCTTGGAAGGACAAACTTGAAAGCAGAATGCAGGGTTAACGGAAAGATTCTTGGCAGTGTGGAGGAGAGGAATCTTGGGGTTCATGTCCACAGTTCCCTGAAAGGTGGATAGAGTTGTTAAGAAGGTGTATGGTGTGTTAGCTTTCATTAATAGAGGGATTGAGTTCAAGAGCAGTGATGTTATGCTCCAGCTATACAAAACCCTGGTTCGGCGGCATCTGGAGTATTGTGTCCAGTTCTGGTCACCTCATTACAGGAAAGATGTGGAAGCATTGGAAAAGGTGCAGAGGAGATTTACCTGGATGTTGCCTGGAATGGAGGAAAGGTCTTACGAGGAAAGGTTGAGAGAGCTGGGGCTTTTCTCTTTAGAATGACTAAAGATGAGAGGTAACTTGATAGAGGTGTACAAAATGATCAGAGGTATAGATAGAGTGGATAGCCAGAGTCTTTTGACTAGGGTGGACGTAGCTATTACGAGGGGGCTTAGTTTTACAGTGAGTGGAGGTAGATATAGGGGTGACGTCAGAGGTAGGTTCTTTACCCAGAGAGTGGTAGGGAGGTGGAATGCATTGCCAGAGAGGATAGTGGAGTTGGCCTCATTGGGGGCATTTAAGCAGTTATTAGATAGGCATATAGATGATAGTATAAGGTAGGGGTGGAGGTTAGATAGACCTTAGGTTTAGGGTTAAAGTTTGGCACAACATCGTGGGTCGAAGGGCCTGTACTGTGCTGTACAGTTCTAAGTTCTTTGTTCTTACATCTGAGATACTCCAGAGAGGTATCTCGGTGGGCTAGTCACAGTATTGTCCTGAAGAACAAATTAAAGAACATGTTTATCCTCCGCATGTTAAATACTGGAGTACAACATGGCTCTTGCCATACATGGATTAGAGGGAATGTTGGATAGGTATATCAGAGATGAGGTTTTATAAAGTGGAGGTTGATTCCACCCTCCCCTCCAGAGAACTAAAACTAAAACACCCAAAGACGAGCACTTCACCCTATAATCTGTAAAAGGAGTGTGGAAAGTGATGTAACCTACTTTTCAGTAACTTGTAGTGGTTAAATAAAATAACCCCTGACACTCACTTTAAAATCAACAAGTAACAATTTATTCATCTAACTCTAACAGTGAAAAACTAACTAAACTATTAGCAAACTGAATAAGTCCCTTCTAACTACTACCTATTCCCAAATAAAGCATGGTTCTAACGGTATGCTGTTCCAATAAATACCAGTCCCATTTATATTAAAATAAAAGAATTTAGTCTATCGAAATTACAGCTGAGTTACGTGTCTTCTGGAAGTTCTGTGCCTTCTCAGTTGATTCTTCTGTCAGGAATGCCTTCTCCGTCGATTCTTCTGTCAGGAATATTAACCAGTTGTGCCGTTGGTATTGTTGTTATTTTGATGGCGCTTTCTCTAAGGCATAGAGAGGGCTGAGAGAGACAGCGATTATCTTTTGAGTGATGACAGCCATTAGTTCTGGTGGATAGCAGCTAGCTCTGGGGTCTGTGTCTAACTGCCATATCAATATTTCTTACAATAGGATTGGTCCTATGTTGTCAGAACTATCAGACTTAAGTTTAATAGGTTTTTGGTATCTAAGTAACTGGTTCAAATTGATTGGCTCAATTCAAAAGCCTGTGTCATGGTAAAAACTGCTGCTTGGTCTGCTAACTGTACAACTTTCGATATAAATGTTTCGATTTGGGTGCTCCTCGAGTACCTGCAAACTTTCAAGCTGCTGCTCACAGGCACAGAAAATGCACATGATCATTTAAAGGGACCACACAATGCTTTCCCCCACAGCACTTTATAAAATACCAAATTCTAACTTCCTGCCTCCCAATCCATAAGGTACTGCACCCAACTTCGCAACAGAAGTCGAAGGTGAAAGACAAAACAGAACTGTTTTGAAAAGCAGATATGTATAAAAGGAAAGATTGGATTACAGTGCTGAAGAAATGGGTCAGGGAAGTGAAAGAAAGAAATAGTTAGGAGGAAAGGGAATGGAACAGAGATCAAAAGACTCAGAAGCAGAATCAAGAATGAGAGTAGACAGCAGATTAGTTGGAGGGGACTGAAAGTATACAGGAGGAAACTGGGTACTGCAAAGAGGAGAGTTACATGACAAGATTGCTATGTGGCTAATAGGTGATATGGAACATGCTGATTATTCACATTGGCTCCGAATTTCCTGTTTAAATGTGAATAATCAGCATGTTCCATGGCGGGCATGGTGAAGGAGAAGTGGTTAGGAGGCAAGAGTGGCGATGGGTGACTGTTTATGATTGTGGGTTGGTCAGAGGAGTAAGGGAAGGATGTAGATTGCCAATTGGATAAAGGGCTAGGGTGGCAGAGGAATGAGGAGATAGGATGCCAGTGAGTGAGAATAGTCCTAACCGGTCCATTTTCTCTTCAGTTCTGTCATCCCAGGTATCTGTTTGATAATTGTTTGTTGCTCTTTCTCCATAGCCAGAACATTCAGGTGTCAGGCTAGGAAGTGTGAGTTGTTGAGTTAGAGTGGGTGTGGTGGTGAGTTATTTGTCAGTTCATCAGTTATCTAGGCACTAGAACAGGTTGCATTCATGGACGAATTGGGCCGAAGAGTCTGTTTCCACGCTGTATGACTCTCTGGCTCCATTTCCTCCAAGATCTCTTGGCTTAATATTATGATTAAGTAAATTGGTATGTTCAGA
Organism: Rhincodon typus; assembly: GCF_021869965.1. Taxonomy (NCBI): domain Eukaryota; kingdom Metazoa; phylum Chordata; class Chondrichthyes; order Orectolobiformes; family Rhincodontidae; genus Rhincodon; species Rhincodon typus. The sequence continues at coordinate 42,314,226 of NC_063350.1, read as the reverse complement.
AATTGCTGACTCTATTCAGAATTAGGGACTTTCCTGGAGTGTTCCAGAAGCAGAATAATTGCACCAGGGAAATTTCAACATCCTGAGTAATATCCGTGGTGTCAGGTGTGTTGGGATTTCTGCGTGGTCTCAGTGCATAATTCCAATTCATACTGTCTCTCCTGTCAGAATTTCTGGACCATCTACTTTTTTACTGTGCTACCTATCAATGTGGACATATCCCTTCTGTCACATAGCACCCAAAATCTGGCCTGCAGCATGAATTAGATCCGCATTCATATCTTCTATCTACTACCTGTAGCTCAAACTCACTCATTGACTTAACATCTCAAAGCAAGATATGGCTCAGATCCAATCCAAATTCAGAATTTCTTTTTAATGCTCAGGTGTTATCACCAACCGCAATTTAAACCGCACTTTGCTCTTCTGAACCCATCAAAAAAATGTTTATTTTCTTGAACAGGAAATAAAAATGATGGCGATCGCAAAAACAAATCAGAAACGTAAAAATGTGTTTGAAGGAGCATTAAGGAAAATGAATTTCTCTCAGGTGAGTTGACTGAAGTCTACATTCCATTATAAACCTATTGATTATGAATGTCAACTCTCACTTTTCTTTGTGGATAAAAACTGCTCTGATTTGGACGGTGCAACCTTGCCCCCTAATAAGAAAGAGATTTCACGTAACAGGCACAAACAAATTAAAAGAAAACAACTTTCAAACTGTCAAAACACCATCACTCCTCCACAAGAAGTACATGGTCCAACTCACACCATAACTGCAGTTATTGTTAAATCAACCTGTTCTGACATGTTATGACACACTTCTGGAGCAGGAAGGACTTGAACCCACATCACCTGGCTCAGAAGTAGGGGTGCTCCAATGCCATGAGAGTTTAAACGGTACAAATATTGTTGTAATCAACATGCACAGACACATTATGACACACAGTTCTGAGGCAGGTAAGAGTTAGGCACAGCAGTACAATCATACACAATACACACTGTCGTAAATTATTAACTGTGGGAATATTAACATGGTATCTGTAAGTCAACAAAACCCAGTCACCACCCCAACATGAATCGTACAAATTAAAAGTAATAGTGAAGGCAATTCATTACTTAGGCATCACAAGAGAGACTTTAGGCCTTCTTTTGGTAATGCAATAATGTTCCTACCTTTGGACTGGGAGGCCTGGGTTCAAGTCCCACCTGTTCCAACAGGTGTGTAAGAACATCTCTGAACAGGTTGATTAGGAAAAATGGATTAATAAAAAAAAATCCATAACAGAGACTTTGTGGATTATGGCTGTTCACGGACTCCCTGCCCAACTGTTTATTTTGCAGCACCATGGAATCTGTGGACTGTGTTTATGTTGGTCGTGGGTGTTTGTGCTTCCTTTTTGGTTATTTGAAATATCTTTCGATGTGCTTTTGTTTGCACTTCAGCCCCATACTCCTGATCTTTGGTCATCTGGTGCAGAGGGCCATGGGCAGATTGGAAGACCTCCTCCTGGGTCTGTTCCTAGGCCTGGCCAGGCTGGTTATGAACAGGTCTGGGCAGTGGGCTGTGGAGGGAGTCATATCTGTTGATTGACTGCCCCTCATCTGCAGTTACATTCATGCCCGGGTGTCCTTGGAGAAAGAGTATGTGGTGCCCATCAATTCTCTCACTGCCTTTATAGAGAGAGCTGGGCACCGTGGGGGATACAGTGCTTCATCTCTATCTCCAACTCCATTTTGATTTGGCCCCTTCCCTCTCTCACTATCTCCCTCTTACCTTTTGATGGTTTGCATTGCCTTTAATGGGCTTCATATGTAAATACTGAATTGTCTACATGAGTGTTTTCCCTGGTGGTGGTTAGTCATCTTTAAAAAATACAGGGTGGCATGGTGGCTCAGTGATTAGCACTGCCACCTCACAGCGCTAAGGACCTGGGTTTGATTCCAGCCTCGGGCGACTGTCTGTGTGGTGTTTGCGCATTCTCCCCGTGTCGTGTGGGTTTCCTCGAGTGTCCTCTCGCAGTCCAAAGACATGCAGTTTAAGTGGATTGCCATGCTAAATTACCCATAGTGTCCAGGGATGTGCAGTCTAGCTGGATTAGCCATGGGAAATGCAGGGTTACAGGGATAGGATAGCGGGGTGGGACTGGGTAGGATGCTCTTTGGAGTGTTGGCGTGGACTTGATGGGCCGAATAGCTTGCTTCTAAGCTGTAGGGATTCTGCAATCTATTCTATGATCTAAAAAAGTCATGGTGATTCCGATGGTGGAAGGTTCCTCAATTGTGTCTGAAATCATTTCTGGGTTAAAAAAATAGCAATAAGAGAGACTTGTAATTGGCAATGTGGGTGATTTACTGATGGTGGTTAATAGATTTTATGAAAAACACATATGATTTGGTGATGGGAAAATAAAATGTTTACAACATTGTGTATAAGAACACTTCTGGAAATTGAAGAGAAAAAGAAAAACATATAAAAGAGACCTATTGATACCGAGGTGTGGCGGATACAATTAGAAGCTGGACATTTGTTTCATTTTATGAATAAATCCAAGCTGAGTGAAAATTGACTTTTAGACTCCTATTTCACCGAATGGCTATTAGAGAGGTTTAACACAACTCATTCTCTATTTCATTGTCCAGCATGTATACTGACAGCCAGGTTGTAATAAAACACATTTATGCAAAACAGAGAACATTTGCCTTATCTCAAACTAAAGGCCTGTAACAATCTTGAAGAAAATAAATCTTTAGATATAACAAAAGCAGAATATGTTTCGGAAATAGTCCCACTCTTCTGCCTTTCCCTTGTATACTTGCTTAAAATCTGTTGCAAGTCTTTTTTCTCCAGCCCTGATGAAATATTATAAAACAGAAATGTTTGCCTTGAGGTGAGTTTAGATGGGAGAGGGATGGAGCGATGAGGGGACTGGAAGGGAGGAGAGAGAGTGGGAAAGGATGAGGAGGAGGAGAGGGAGAGAGATGGGGAACAGAGGGGAGAGGAAGAGAGGAGGGAGAGGAGGAAGAGAGAAGAGAAGGGAGAGAGGTCAAGAAAGGGAGAGGGGGTGAGGTGGGACGGGAGGAGAGGGAGGGCAAGGAGGGAAGGAAAAGGGCAACAGTGAGAAGGGAGAGTTTCAGATGAGAAACCCTGTGGAAGGTAGATCTCCAGAGCAGCACAAAGATGCAGATAGGCCAAATCACTGACCTCTGGAGTCAGAGAGTATCAAACTCCTGACCACTTGAAGTGGTGGGTTCTGCTGGGGGATTGGTGGGGAGTGACTGGAAACCAAAGGGAGCTTGAACACATCTCAGTACAACCAACTCTAAATCATAGGATTCATTTTTCCTTTAGAAATATGTACAAATATCATAACCACACCCAATTTAAAAAACAGTATACCAAAATCTTTTTAGGTTCCAGATTGGAAAACAACAACCAAAAGATCTGACTCTTAAAAAATTTTGGCTAAGTCCAAGTTGCATTGAGCTTATTAGAGGGATTTACATAGCGAGGCCTAGCAAGTTTTCTCACTATATCTTACCAAACTCACCCAATTAAATGCCTACCACGCCCTAGGGCATCTCTTATGCCAGATTCTCACCACATCTTACCATGTGCCATTACTGGAACGACTCACCACTCAGCAGATATCTACTGAAACATTGGCATATTTTAACCGTCCATTGTGCACCCAGACAAGCAGTGCCAGTCTGAAGTGTCCCTGTACAGTTCCCGACTTTTGCCCCAGACAGGAGGAGATCAGAATCTGCTTGGAGGGCGGGTCCTGGAGGTCCTTCTGGATGGGGTGTTGATATAATACTTCTTCCTGCTTCCTCCAACAAGCCCCAGGACTAGCAGAGACCAGATCATGCCAGCCTGAGATTGCAACCTTTGTTAAAGAGCTAAAACTGTGTGGAGGAATGCACAGCTCTGGAGGAAGAAGATCAATGACCTGCTCCACTCCTCCAAGGTAAATGCCACTACCCCACCTCTCTGATACCTCTGAATCATCAATAGAATTCCTACAGTGTGGAAACAGGCCCTTGGCCCAACAAGTCCACACCTACCCTCAAAGCATCCCACCCAGACCCATCCCCCTATGACCCACCTAATCTACACATCTCTGAACACTATGGGCAATTTAGCATGGCCAATCCACCTTGTCTGCACATCTTTAGACTGTGGGAGGAAACCGGAGCACCCAGAGGAAACCCACGCAGACACAGGGAGAACGTACAAACTCCACACAGACAGTCGCCTGAGGGTGGAATTGAGCCCAGGTTCCTGGCGCTGTGAGGCAGCAGGGCTAACCACTGTGTCACTGTGCCGCCCTAACTGCACCCATCTCCCATGAAGATTCATGCTCTCACTATTGCCTCCAACATCTTCCTTTATTGTTATCCAACCCAAATCCTGACACCACTAACTCTGCTTGGCCTCTGCACTGCCTTCTGACTCCCCCTCTTGGAACAACCTTCCAGGCTTGACCAAAAAAAAAAAGCAGTGGCACCCACTTCCATCTTCTGTAATACCCTGCCTCTCATTCATTCCGTAAGGAAATCAGGCCACAATAAGACAAAAAAAAAGTCAAGACGTGAGATAAGATGCCTGTAATTCAGCTCCTGATCCCTATTGAGGATAACACCTTGACTCGGTACAGCCCCAGGAAGGCCTGAACTTGGAACTGGAGGTGACCCTGAACTTACTGTGCCAGGATCCCCTGAGCAACAGCTATCCCTTTGACTTGACTAAATCTTAATGTCACCAATGACAAGCTTTCTGGCTTTGTGTTTGCACTAAATAGTACAGCAAGGCAACAATAGTATGAGCCTGAGATAGTAGGAACTGCCGATGCTGGAGAATCTGAGATAACAGGGTGTAGAGCTGGATGAACACAGCAGGCCAAGCAGCATCAGAGGAGCAGGAAAGCTGACGTTTCGGGTCTAGGCCCTTCTTCAGAAATGTATGAACCTGCTTTCTCTGGCTGAGGAGAAAAGCGCAAGGCGAAGGAGGGATGCTTTGAAAATCTGGGTAGGCTCAGAGTGATTCAGCACTATGACAGTGAGAGAAAATCCAGGAGATACAGCCTGATCCAGCCCATGAGCTAGATGCATGTCTCTGAGAATACACTGTCCATGCTGCAGCATTACAATGAGAATTGCTGGTTCACCTGAGCTGCAGCATTGAAGTAACTGGATCGGAGATGTGCCATGAAGGTTCTTAGAGGTTGGCACATGTCAGATAACAATATCTGTGGATGTGACGTTCAGGTGAGCAATGCTTATACAGTGTGCCCTTAAATTCTGGTGCACTGTTTCCTACATGGATGTCGTTTGGAGTAAATGGTGAGCTGAAGCTGCCAGCTCTGGTTTCATTATCGAGCCTTCCCAATGTCAAACTTATTTAGCAAGGTTAGTAAGACTGGACTTGGAATATTGATGAGATGAGTGGTGGTGTGAACAATGCATTTAAGAAGCAATAATTACCATTATTTGGCATCTCACCCTTCTAAAGTGAGAATCTCCACCTTACCTTTTGTTAAAAGTGTAAAAGATGGAATGAGATGATCTCGACATTGAGATGGGCCTTGTCACACTGGGTTGCCCAATTCTGCCACATATCTTCCCCCAGCCAATGTCCCTCAGAACCCCATGAGATTCCATCCAAAACCTCTATTTAAGAAAGGAGGGAAACATATAGTAGTAAACAATATGCCAATTATCCTCATATCTATTGTAGGGAAGATGGCAGAATCCACATTATTAAGGAGGCTGTTGCAGAATCAATTGATAGTTATGAAAGGGAAGACCTTTGAGCGGTGTGAACGATGGTATACCAGTAAATGCAATACTTCGGGATTTCCAAAAGACAATTTATAAAAGTACAACATAAAAGGTTACTTCACAAGATGAGCTTATAATGTTGGGGTTGATATATTAGCATGGAGAGAGGATTTGCTTTCTGACAGGGGATAAATGGGTCATTTTCACATTTGAGTTTGATTTTATTGTCACGTATGCCTCACAGTAAGAATACAATAAAATACAGTGAAAAACTTTCATTTGTCGCCATGAAGCGGAGCCATTTTGATTATTTTAAGAATAAGGCAAGAAAAGATATAATTTGAAGAGAGTCCACCAGTCTGAGCCAGCTCATCACCATCAACGACGCCTGCACTGCTAACCCACCACAACCGCTTCGTCGCCCTCCTCACTGGGCCCAACGAACGCCAAAGTTGCCAATCCACAGCTGCCATCTTTGCTACTGGGCCGATACTCCTGCACCACTGCCTCACTTCCTCCTGCGCCACACCAAACAGCGTCGGAGTTGTGTCTCTTGCCACTGGACCCTCCTCATCGATGTCGCCGTGATGCCCTTCCGCCACCACCTCACTGCCGCCAGCACTGGACCCAACTAACAACAAATTTGCCGATACTCAGGTGCCATCTTTTGCAGCTGGGCCTACATCGCCGACATCAGCCCCAGCTGCTGATTCCAGGTCTTGTGCTAGCTCCGGAAAAGTAAACAGGGGCACCCTCGAGGTCCATGGTAAGACCGCCGAGATCTGCATCCTGTGGCCAGCTCAAGACCACTCGAGGTCAACGTCCTAGGTCCACTCAAGGTCCATGCCCTGGGCTCTCGCTGCCGCCATTGCCGTCCAAGCCTAGGAAAAGGTAAATAAAAAGAAAAAGAGAAGGGAAAGAAACAAAAAGAAACGAAGTCAGAGTGAACAAGCTCTGGCACAGGAGCCCATACTCCGCCGCCATCTTGGACCCCATGTCCTCCACCCTGCCACCAATCTTGGCCCTCAGTCCAGTTGAGAGAGGTACTTTCCTGCCATGAGACAAAGGGAGTATGATGGAAAGGATGTGTAGGATTGAGCTAAAATCCCCATCATCTAAATCACTGACACAACACTGAACCTTTCCAGTGTTTAAAATTTTGGGCAAGTCCCTGGACGACAGCTGGACTGGGCCTGCAGTAAATACACAACAGAGCCAACAGAATGGAAAGTGCTGTATGGGATTATTGCTCAGCATAGAATTCCAATTTACACCTCCTCTGTAAAAGAGCAATCAAACAAAACTCCGAGGACAGCTTTTACACTTCAGGCTATCCAGCACAGACAGTATGGGGTCTACAAAGATTGTGGACGTTCAACTTCAATCAAAATGCATTCTCACACTTTCTTAACGATTGGAAAACCAATCAACTTCAGAAAGAAATACCAGAAACACAATGGACAACATAGATTTGAGGGGAGATGACAGGGCACACAGCCTGTATCATTGCCAGCCCTGATCTCACCTGAGGGAGGACCCTTTTTTCCCAACACCAACTATTTGCACAAACAGTTTCCCTATAGGCTTCCAGTCCCAGCAAGCAGCTTCAGAACCCAGAATCACAGAGGCTGAACAGAGAAGCTGAATCGGGAAGCCAATCCAAGATCATGATGGGAACAAAGGGCATCCAAGAGGGTGGAGCTTCCAGACACAGGCCTGTTCAGAACCAAGAGAACCAACGGCAAGACACTCAGCAACTGGGTACACTTTAAAACCACACTTTTCCTCAGTGATGAACTTACACACCTAAGACCAAATTTCCGACCTAGCTAGTATGGAGGAAAGGGTGAGTGGTGATAGTGCATTGGAACTTCAAGGATAGCAAGACTGATTAAAGCTTCTGTGATTAAAACTGCTGTTTTGAGTCCTAATAATGTTTAATCTAGTTAGTAGTGTATTTAATAGTATTACTGTTCTGTATAGTTGACTGTGTCAATTTCCCAGTTTATTTCATTTACCTATATTTTCTTGTATTATCCTTGCCTTTTGTATTTTAAATAAACACAGATGCTTTTGTCCTGAAACACCTTCTTCATTTCATGTTCCCTAAATAAGTCCAATGTCTAGAACCAGTGATCTGGGGGTGATTTGAACCAACTAAATTCAGCAAATTACTGATTGCAAACTGGAACGCTACAGAGTGAAACAGTTTTATGGCGATGCTACTATAGAAGAGTTGATAAGGTGAGAATGAGAGAATAGGAAGTGCAGAGGGCAGAAAAAGGTAATAGTTTGGGCAAATGGAGTGGATGAGAGCCTTGCTGCATGGCATAGTTACCACTGTAATCTATGATCCTACTTTAGAGCTGTATTAGTGGCAAAATTATAGCAAGTAGTGGTGGCTTTGTGATTGTGATGTACCAGAGAGAAAATTTTTGCATCCACCCTTGTGGAGCACAGAACGTTATTAAGTTTATTGCAGCATTGCTAGGCATGTTTTTTTTAATCTTTGTCACCACATTGACCCAGGCCACTATCCCCATCAAAGCTAGCTGCATCTGATGGTACTGCCTCCTTTGGAAGTCTGGAAGAAAATGCATCACCTTTCTTTTGATCAACCTATTCACAAGCACCTCCAGGTTCCTGTTGGCAAAACAAGGAGCTAACTTGGTCTTCAGAATAAGAATGCAAGACCACAGAGTGAAGGTCACTTTATGGCTTGCAGTGCCTGTAATGGTATGAAGCTGGAGTTTAAATATCATGTCAGCTGTATGAATGTCACAAAACCCTAGTTGTAGTGAGCACTTCTGCCTGTCATGCTGGTTTGCATTAACTGGGAATCATTGGGACCCGTTGCATAATTAATGAGCTGTAGAGCAGATGACTGCATGAGAAAAATCAATATGGACACAGCAGACTACCTGATATGAATATCACCAAAGAAAAATACTTAACAAAAGTATAGGAAAATTCAGCCCCTCAAAGCATAAGTCAAGGTTGGTACTGTACAAAGTGCCAACTTCTCAATGTTAAACCCTCCCTTCCTTCCCAGTTGGATTCAAAAGATGTCACGGCATGAAAAGTGGTCCCCAATATAAGAACATCTGATTTAAGAATGTTCGTACTTACAAACAAAACTCTCTCACAACAGGGATATAGCAATATTAAAGATTTGACATGCAAATGTTTTCTGGTACTTACAAATGACTATTTTATATTGTACTGTATTGTGTTCCGATTTGCACATAAATCTACTTACAAACTACTCAAGAACACAACCTAGGAACTGACTGTATTCAGAGACTGAGTAAAAGAGTTTGTCCCAATATCCTGGCCAATATTTATCCATCCAATATCACTATTTTAGTGTTACTGTTTAATTGTTTTAATTAGTCATATTGTAGGTTTTTCATATCTGGAGTATTGAGTCCAGTTCTGGTCGCCTCATTACAGGAAAGATGTGAAAGTGTTGGAAAAGGTGCAGAGGAGATTCACCAGGATGTTGCCTGGAACGGAGGGAAGGTCTTATGAGCAAAGGTTGAGAGAGCTAGGGTTTTTCTCTTTAGAACGTTGAAGGATGAGAGGTGACTTGATCAAGGTGTACAAAATAATCAGAGGTATAGATAGAGTGGACAGCCAGAGACTTTTTCCTAGGGTGGAGGTAGCTATTACGAGGGTGCATAGTTTTAAAGTGAGTGGAGGTAGATATAGGGGAGACGTCAGAGGTACGTTCTTTATTCAGAGAGTGGTCGGGGCGTGGAATGCATTGCTGGAGAGGGTAGTGGAGTCGGCTTCATTAGGGGCATTTAAGCAGCTATTAGATAGGCATATGGATGATAGTATAAGGTAGGGGTGGAGGTTAGATAGACCTTAGATTTAGGGTAAAAGTTTGGCACAACATGGTGGGCTGAAGGACCTGTACTGTGCTGTACAGTTCTAAGTTCTATGTTCTATCATCTAACAACGCTACTTATCTGGTCATGCTCATATTGCTTTTTGTGGGAGCTTGCCATTTTCTGCTGCATTTTTTACACTGCAATAGTACTTCACTGGCTGCGAAGTACTTTAGGACAGTTGTGGTAATGAAGGAACTGTATAAATGTCAGTATTTTTTTTCTCTTCCGCCCACATCCATGAGTGTTCTACCCAGAAAAAGTAGCAGAAAAATAATGGTGTTCACTGATTTATACTCAGGATTATGATCAAAGTCATAATATATCTCATGATACTTATGCAATGGTGTCCTCGGGTTCTTTCTTGCTTCAGTAGATTGTATAAATGGGATGTATTCATCTCAGTTGAGACGACGAAGAATTGTCATTAATATTGAGTGTATTAGCAACAACAATGCTAATTAAAGGTAGTAACAGAATGCTTCAGCTGAATGCATTGATTAGACTGCTCTGGTACTAACTTGTGACACATTGTTGCAGCATCAGAAAATAATCAAATCTAACCTCCAGAAAAAGTTTTTGTAAATGTCTCAATATTTTTTTTCCTAATATGTGTTGGAGGGCTCAAATGATGCTATGCAACGTTAAGTCACAATGCACATACAAAATGGTCTTTACCACTTATTTAATGAATGTATCAACTCATTTGTTTTCAGCCTATTAAAACCTATGTTAAAATAATGGCTTCATGCGGATAGATTAATGTATTCAAATGCTGAAATCACGTCAGGCGATTTGACCCAGCAGTATTCTTGTCAACTCTCTACCATTCCTAACAAAAACAGATGATTGAGGAAATGTTAATGCTTAATTCAAGATCATTTGTGCTGTCACTTGGAAGGTTTAGACCTGTGAAACAATAAAACCAATGGAATAATATTCTCACCAAGTC
>NC_063350.1:42246007-42303194 GCF_021869965.1 Rhincodon typus | reverse complement strand
GCTCCTCTGATGCTGCTTGGCCTGCTGTGTTCATCCAGCTCTACACCTTGGAATCTAAAATTGAAACTTGCAGCTTTATTTTTAGAAATGGCCTCCTCTGCTCAGATGAGATATTAAGTTATTAAATGGTGCAGCAGGCTGGAGGGACCAAATGGCTTGCTCGAGTCCTTACTTCTAATGTTCTTAACTTCTGTCACAGGAGTTACATGTATTTAAAACTATGTTACTGTTTTGTCATAGATTTCAGCCTACTGCAAATCAGTGTTGAATCCAAACTTTTGTACATGTAATTTTTCTATTACTACAAATAGGTAAAAAGATAATGAGCACGACTTCAAAGAATATTGTTTGATTTTGTTGCCTTTGTTTTGTTTTCATTAAAACACTGAATAATTAATGAATATTTGTTACTTGGAAATAACATGTTTTGATATATCTTAGCACCTTTGTTTATTAATTCAGAAATCAAGTCAAAATAGGATAAATTGGGCTTGCAAGAGGAGTAGTGCAAATTTACCAGAATGATACAAGGGTTAAACTATGAGAACATTTTGCAGAATCTACACTTACATTAAGATATGTCAGATGGCTAAGTATTTGCTAGTCTGCATACAGAGAAACTATTTTCTCTGATAAGAGAATACAGAACAAGTGGGCAAATTCTTAAAATTAAAGTTAAGCTCTTCAGGGATAATGCCAGAAAAACACATTACACAAAGGGTAGTTAAAATCTGGAACACTCTCCTTAGAAAAGGGCTAGGTCAATTGAACAACGTAACTAAGGTTTCTGTTGGGTAAAGCTATTAAAGGATACAATAGTAGAGAGGCAAACAGACTTAGAGATGAAATAAAGTTGTGATAGTCCCAGAGAATGCTCTCTTGTCAGATAGAGGCAACAAATGGTAAGTTTTACCCAAGGGTCACAAAGCTTCAGATAAGAAGCCAGGAATTTCATGATAACTGCAGCCAGTACAGGAATTGATCCCATGCTGTTGGCATCACTTTGCATTGCAAACCAGCAGACTAAGTTAATTGACCCTCAAAATGGTGTTAAGATGAATGTGAATATAATGATTATATTATCAGTGATCCTGAGACTTTGGGGGAAAGTCTCAACACAGTAGCTAAGGAATTTAATATCAGTTTATGAAATAAAGTGGAGACAAATGCTTAGGGTCAATAACAATGATCACAGAAATACTGTTTGCCATAAAAAATCTACCCAGCCATGAATGTCCGGACTTTATGGGACTCCAGACTCACAACAATGTGCCTCACTCTTAACTATCCTCTGAAATAAAGTTATTCAATTGCATTAAACCATTATGTCAACATCTATGAAGATGAGAGAAGACATGTACCACTTGATATTGACCCAGATGTCAAGTATAACAACGGCATACTCAACTCAGTCATAACCTGCAAATTCCTCCGCAAAAACATTTGGGGACTTACGGGAAAATTAGGAGAGCTACTGTACAGAGTGGTCAAGCAACAGAGATGACATAACTGTACTCACAGAATCATAACTTATATTCAGAGTCCCACACTGTTCCATTACCATCGCTAGGCAAGTCCTGTTCCACTAGCAAGACAGGCCCGCCAGAGGGAGTGGCACAATGGCATGCAGTTGGGAGGTAGTGCCCCTTGGAATTCCCAACAATGAATCCCATGAAGTTATGTGTTCAAGAATTCACTGCCTATCACCACCTATCATCCTCCTTCAGCAAATGAATCAGTATTTCATGTTGAACATCACTTGGCAGAAACACTGAGGATATCAAAGGCCTAGCATGTATTTTGGATGGGAGATTTCAATGCCCATCACCTAGTTCAGTAGTATCACCACTGACTGAACTGGGTTTTGAACTGCTGGATCTGAAATGGGTGAGTCTTAAAGGTTATTTCTGCTAGAGTAGGCTTGTGGCAGATGTTGAGAGAACAAACAAAAGGGAAAACCTATTTAAACTCATCTATTGAAGATGTCTGTAATAGATGCATCCAACCATCATAGTATTAATAGAATAGAGATAAAGTCTAGTCTTCACACTGAAAACATACTCCATTGTTTTTGTGGTAGAAGCAAAAACATAAATAGAATAAATTCAGAATAGATCTAGCAACTCAAAACTTGACATCCAAGAAGAATTCTGAGCTAGCAGCTGTAGTAGAATAATATTCAATCTCATGATGGCTCAGCGTATTCCTCACTTTATCATTACCACTAAACAGTATCTGATATGGGTTCAGTGAGACGTGACGCTTGATAGGCATACAGATATCCATATATATGAAATGTCAAACCCAATGAAGTAACAGCATTAAACTACATACATGCTAAACCATGCCAGCTGTAGGTGATAGACAGAACTAGGTGACACAATAACTAATGGACGATATCAACAATCTGCAGTCTGGTCACATTCAGTCACAAATAGTGATAGACAACTTAACAACGAACATGAGCAGGAGCTCCATGAACATCCCCATCTTTGATAGTGCTGGAGACTAGTCAGTAAGTACTAAGATCAAAGCTAGTTAGAATTTCAAGTAGATGATCCATGTTGAGTAACTCCAGTGGTCACAGATGGCAGACTTCATCCAATTAGATTCATTCCATGTAATATCAAAACAAAATGAGTAAAGGAAGTGGTTATTCAAAGGTGATTGGTCTTAACAACTCCTCAACTGTTGTGCTGAAGACATGTACATCAAAATGATTCATGCAATCAACCAAAATATTCCAGTTCAGCTACAATATTTGCTGCTACCAAACAAAATTCAAAGTTACTCAGGTATATCCTAAGTACAAAATGCAAGACAAATCCATTCCAATTTTCACTACTCTCAACCTATTCTCAATGCTTAATTAAGTGGTGAAAGGTACCATCAGCAGGGCTAACAAGCATCACTTATGCACCAACAATCGACTAATCAATGTTGAATTTGGATTCTGCCAGGGCCACTCAGCTTCAGATCATTTTTATTAACGTGTTCCAAACAGAGCAAAAGAACTGAATTCCAGAAATCAGGTGAGAGTGACCAGCCTTTATATCAAGGCAGAAATAGATCAAGTGTAACATTCTGGTCTGTTAGCAAATTTAAAATTCGTTAGGAATTAGGGGTATAATACTCCACTGGTTACTACAAAGACTGTGGTTGTTGGAACGTAATGATCTCAGCTGCAGAAATCACTGCAGGCATTCTGTAAGGCCGTGCCCTAGATCCAACCATCTTCAGCTGCTCCACCAATCCCAATCTTCCATCATCATCAGTGGGTATGTTCAATGATGATTGCTCAACATTCAGTATCATTTATGATTTCTCATACACCAAAAGAAGTCTGTGCCCACATGCAGCAAGACTGGGACAACATTTGGGTTTAACATCATAAGTAGAAAAAAACATTTGCACTGCACTAATGCTATATAATGATCATCTCCAACAAGAGAAAGTCTAGTCCAATTCCATTGGCATTCAGGCAAATTACTTTCACTGTTATCACCTACCATCAATATCTAGGAGTCTCTAATGACCAAGCCATATGTAACTGTGCTTCCAAGAGCAAGTCTACAGCTGCGAATTCTGCAACAAGTAATTCATCACATCACTCCCCAAAGCCTACTCATCATCAACGATGTGTAAATGAGGAGTATGATGGAATAATCCCCACTTGCCTGGACAGGTACAGCTCCAACCGCACTGATGAAGGATAACTCCATCCAGTAGAACTGGCCCGTTCAAGTAGGTGGCTCACCATCACCTTCTCAAGGGCAATCAGGAATAGGAATTTCTATTTAGATAACAATTCCTATCTTCTCAGATGAGAATTAGGAACAAATGCTGCTGTGTCAGTAAAACCAAATCCAATGAGAACCCACATTGTACCATTGCAATGTGTATCATCTGCAACATGCCTTGTAACAAATCGCCAAGAGTGCTTCAGCAACACCTTCCAAATCCGTGACCTCTAATACCCAGGACAAGATCAACAGCTTCTTGGAAACACCACATTTACAAATTTCCTTCTCACACATGAAAGATTCTAAATTGGTAGCATATCACTATTCTTTCACCATCACTTTGCTGTGATTCTGCAGTTCTGTTTCTGGCATACATCTCTGGATATATGAATACTACACAAGACTGCAAGAAGGTAATTGAACATCACCTTCTCAAGAACAGTTCGGGATGCACAATAAATAGGTCAATGAAACCCATAAATTATGATTGAATAAATAAAACAGGCTTCAGGGGCTTTTGTTTCCTATTGCCCTATGAATATCCAGTGCTGAGAAGGTGTTTGGGCTGTGGGTGGATTTTAATTCAGTCAGTCCCTTCTATGCCTCAAGAAGCAGTCAGTAGTAATTCAACTGTCTTTAGCCAGCAAGAAGAACAAATAACATTAAAAAGGAAATGATTCATAGCTTGAAAAATCTTCACATGCCATTCTGCAATCACTTCAACTGCATGCAGATTTCATTTCTGCTTTCACATCAGATGCTAGCAATTACAATGTTTCAACACCTATAAGTTATCCCTGGTGCATGAATATAGCAACTATAGAAATCTTCCATGCATAATGCCACTGGCTGTCAGATAACAGCATATAAATGATGCCTGCAATGATTAGTAATCGAATCACAGAAAGGCACTAAGATCACAACAAGACTCTTTCAGAGCCTTTTAAAGTTGTGCAAACATTCTGCATGTCTTCCTTGCAATTTTCCTCATGGGAGAAATTCCTAATCTGTTCCAAAACCCCTCAAAAGCTGGAAATGACCAGAAACATCATGGTTCTATTTTTACAGATGAAAAGAACAGTGTGTAGCAGAAGGTTAAAAACTCTATGAAGTGTTCTTATGGTTAACATGAGTATTTATAACATAAACCAAAACATCTCAATTTGCTAAACAATTACCAAATGAAAAGAAAACTACCAACAAGATTTACTTTTTGGTAACTTTTACTTGAAGACAAATCCAAAGCAATGTAAATTAAGGATAAATTAAAATGCAAATCACAGTTAGTATAAACTATAAATTACACATGGAATAGCAGGCACCACAAAGACTATCTCATAAATCTTATCGACAATGTAAATACTTGCAGTGGCCCAGTTCCAGCTATGCAGTTCTTCCAGGAATGTGTGATTTCCAGCTGTACAGTTTATCCAAGCAGAATTTCAGTTTCTTAACTTCAAGGATTTCACCAAGTTTCCACAAGCAGCAGCTCCTATCTAAGCACAATTCCTCCTGTGCAATTGTTCTGTATGAAGTGTTCCCCTCCAAGACTTTCTTGCTTTTCCTCTCCAAACCCATGCTTCTCCTTCTGTCCTTGAGCCACATGGGCTCTATAGTTTAACTTTCTTCTGATTGCTACTGCTTCCAGGTCAAGAGTTGCCAAATCACATCAACGTATGTATTATGATTCAAAACTATCACTGATCCCTTTGCAATTGTTTAAAGCTAAGTCTTTGAAGGTCCAATGTTACTTCTGACAAGACTCAATTTATTAATTATCCAAAATACCTCATTATATCTCTATTCTCATGTGTTACATTTTATCTCTCTTCTCATTTATTTCATTTTCTCACTCTCTCTCTCTCTCCACATATCGCATTCTCTCTCTGCTTTTACTTCCTAATATACTTCTACTGATATATTCTACAAGTATTCTTCAGCTACTCTCAGCTCCTATTCCAAGTCTCTGGTGACTGATTACATTCTGCTGACCCACATACACTCTATTCTACCCCTCCTCATATCTGTCCTAATATCTCTTCTCTCACATTCGCCACCTGGACCATTTGCCTTATTCTCTGACAAGAGTGCAGATGAAACTTAAAGAGAGCAGGCTGGAGGCGCATAGCTTAAAAGGTTGAGATAAGGTCAATCCATTCCATTCATTGTGCCAAACAGTGAAATTAAACTCATAATCTGAACTCTCATCCATTATGTATCAATCTATACAACTTTAATTAGCCTGGTTGGTTTATGTGATTCAGTAAAATTATATATTCGTTGGCTTTCCTCCACATATATTGTCGCCATTGCAATCTGCAACTTCATTCTATCAGAAAGCATTAAGTATTCCTTGTGACTAGATTAACTAAACAGCTTCACCCCAGGCTATATGTGTTTATCTCACTAGGTCATGCCCACTGGATTTTCAATCTTTAGCTGCTGCAGACCTTAATGGATCATCAGGTTCCAAGGTGAATTCTGCACATTTCAGAGCTTCTGAAGGGGGAACAAGGACTAAGACAAATTCTAAAACTAGATGCTCCCTGGGCCAGTCACCTTCAGCTGGCTCGGATCTTCCCTGAATAGAGATTGGGGAATTGTCTGGAGTCTCGTCCCCTCCCAACATAAAAACATGGGAAATCGGTGCAGAAGTATGCCATTCAGCCCTTCGAGCCTGCACCACCATTCAGTGTGATCATGGCTGATCAAGCAATCTCAGTATCCCATTCCCGCTTTCTCTCCATACCCCTTGATCCCTTTAGCTGCAAGAGTCACATCCAGCTCCCTCTTGAATATATCTAACAAACTGGCCCCAACAGCTTTTTGTGGGAGAGAATTCCACAGATTCATAACTCTCTGAGTAAAGAAACTCTTCCTCATCTCAGTCCAGAATGCTTTACCCCTTATTCTTAGACTGTGACCCTCAGTACTGGACTTCTCCAATATCAGGAACATTCTTGCCATATCTAGCCTGTCCAGTCCCATCAGGATTTTATATGTTTCAATGAGATCCCCTCTTCATTCTTCTAAATTACAGCAAGTACAAGCCCAGCAAATCCATTCTTTCTTCATATGTCAGTCCTGCCATCCTGGGAATCAGTCTGGTGAACCTTCACTGGATTCCCTCAATGACAAGAATGTCCTTCCTCAGACTAGGAGACCAAAACTGCACACAATACTCAAGGTGTGAGCTCACCAAGGCCCTGTATAACTGCAGCAAGACATCCTTACTCCTATACTCAAATCCTCTCGCTATGAAGGATACCATGTCATTAGCTTTCCTCACTGCCTACTGCACCTGCATGCCAACCTTCAGTGACTGTTCTACCATGACACCCAGGTCTCTTTGCACCTCACCTTTTCCTAAACTGCTACCATTGAGAGAACAATCTGCCTTCCTGTTTTTGTAGCCAAAGTGGCTAACCTCACATTTATCCACATTATATTGCATTTGCCAAGTATGTACCCACTCAGTCAGTCTGTCCAAGTCACCCTGCAGCCTCTTAGGATCCTCTTCACAGCACACACTGCCACCCAGCTTAGTGTCATCTGCAAACTTGCAGATATTGTATTCAGTTCCTTCATCCAAATTGTTAATATATATTGTGAACAGCTGGAATCCCAGCGATGAACTCTGTGGCACTCCACTCTTCACTGTCTGCCACTCTGAAAAGGATGCGTTTATTCCAACTGAGATAGTAGGAACTGCAGATGCTGGAAAATCTGAGATAACAAGGTGTAGAGATGGATGAACACAGCGGGCCAAGCAACATCATAGGAGCAGGAAGGCTGATTTTTCGGGCCTAGACCCTTCATCATCTGATTAATAAGGATTTCCTTCAGTTCCTTCTTCATGCTTGACCGTCTGTCCTTTAGCATTTCTGTAAAGTTATATGTGTTCTCCTCAGTAAAAACAGATCCAAAGTATTTGTTCAATTGGTCTGTCATCTCTTTGTGGTCCATTATGGATTCATCTGATTCTAAGTGCAAGGGACCTGAATTTGTCTTCACCAGTCTTTTTCTCTTCACAAATCTATGGAAGCTTTTGCAGTCAGGTTTTATGTTTTCTGCAAGCTCACTTTCATATTCTGTTTTCCACTTCTGAATTAAATCCTTTGTCCTCCTCTGCCTAATTTTAAATTTCTTCCAACCCTCAGGTTTGCTGCTTTTTCTAGCCAATTTTTATGCCTCCTCTTTGGCATTGTTGAGCCACCTTTTACTCTTACACCAGACAGGGATGTACAATTGTTGAAGCTCATTCATGTGTTTTTCAAATGTCTACCATTGCCTATCCACCGTCAACTCTTTAAATATTCTCGGCCAACTTGTCCTAGTCAATTCATGCCTCATACCATCAAAGTTAGTTTTAAGTTCAGGACTCAAGTGTCAGATTTAACTGTGACACTCTCCATCTTAATGAAGAATTCTACCATACTATGGTCACTCTTCGCCAAAGGATCTTGCACCACAATATTGGTAATTAATCCTCTCTCATTACACAATACTCAGTCTAGGATGGTTTGCTCTCTCTCAATGTTCTTGACTTCCTTGGCTGTCACTTTCTACTTTTCTTACTGTGTGCTGCTCACTTAATATCACACCTCTCACATGTTCCCATGCTGGAACTCATTCCTTTTGCTAATCACCAATTTCTTCTCATCTTTACTTGCTGTTCCTCCAGTAATTTTTTTTTCAATTCCTCCTGATCCTCTTCCAATTTCCCTTACCCACTTTTGACGATCCTGCAATCAGAGCAGCACTTTTTTTCATCTCTTTCCAGCCACTTGCATTTTTATTATTTGAGTTTGATGTTTAACCCTGCACCTCATTCAAACTCACAGATATAAGCAGTCTGTTTATTTTACTACTTGGTATATTCCAAATGGATGCATACAGCGCAGAGTAAACTTTGTTTAAGTGATCCTGAGTTTTACATTTTACTTTAAAAATGTAATTAATCTCATATTTTTAGAGACACATGCATTCTGCTAGCCAATCAAGGCCACCCAAAGGAGAAAAAACAGTTATGCAACAGTAATACTTAGCATAGAAGGCACTGGTCATACTAGAGCACTGTTCTGAGGTAAACAAACAAGTTAGAATCAATCGCAAGTTTTACTGTATTTTTTCCCCTTCTGGGCAAGAAATCATTTTGTGAATAACACAAGGACCATTTTGTGCTGCCCTACAATCACATATACATCTCAAAAACATTGATAAACTAGAATTATGAGTAGCAGCCAATAACATACTTTTAATTAAAGAAGCACCTCAATTACGCTGCATTTAAAGAATAAGTAATTATTAATCATTAGTGAAAAAATGCCAGGTTTTCACTAAATCCATTCATCACTGAATCACAGATTTATTACAGTGATTATTATAGGCCACTTGATCTATCATATCTGCACTGCATCTGTTATTGAATCCTGCTCTATTATCTAGAGCCAATCTCCTGCCTTTTTTTCTTTATCCTTGCATACCATTTCCATAGAAAAGAAAATCCAATGCCCTGTTGAATGCCTCAAATGATTGAGCCTCCAATGCATTTGTAGGCAGCTGAAAACAGTTTCTCCTTACTAGTCTGTCTAGCCCACTCATGATTGTGAAAATGTTAATCAAATCTTTTCTGAGCCTTCGCTCCACAAAGAAAAGTCCAAACTTCCTCAATCTATCCTCATTAGCTGAAGTTTCTTATATCCAGAACCATTCTAATAAATCACTTCTGCATTCTGTCCAATGCATTCACATGTTTCCTGTAATGTGGCACCCACAACTGTACACAATACTTCAGCTGAGGTGTAACAAGTGTCTTATGCAAACTCAACATCACCTCCTTGCTTTTGTACTACATGTCACTATTACTAAAGCCAAAAAAGCATGTGAAAGCAATGGCCTTGTGGTATTATCACTAGCATATTAATCCACAGACCCAGGTATTGCTCTGGGGTCCCAGGTTCAAATTCAGCTGTGGATGATGGTGGAATTGGAATTCAATAAACAAAATCTGGCATTAAGAGTCTAATGATACCCATGAATCTATTGTTGGAAAAGCCCATCTGGCTCCCTAATGTCCTTTAGGGCAAGAAACTGCCATCCTTACCTGGCCCCAACTACATGTAACGCTAGACTCACAGCAATGTGATTGAGTCTTAAATGCCCTCTGGGATGGGCAATAAATGCTGACCCAG
This sequence comes from Rhincodon typus, assembly GCF_021869965.1. NCBI lineage: Eukaryota > Metazoa > Chordata > Chondrichthyes > Orectolobiformes > Rhincodontidae > Rhincodon > Rhincodon typus. The sequence continues at coordinate 42,293,257 of NC_063350.1, read as the reverse complement.
CTAACAACTCCCTCATCCTGTGAATGAATTAAACAAAAATACCTTATAATTTATTAAGCACTCTCTCCATCCGTCCTGTCACCCTCAATGATCAGTGCTCATATAATCCCAGATCCTTCTGCTCCTGACCCCCTTTAGATTTGTACTCCCTATTTTACACTACCTTTCAGTGTTCTCCTGACCAAAGTGCATCACCTCAACTTCTCAGTATTGAGCCTCATCTGCCACCTATGTGCCCATACTGCCAAGTTATCAAAGTCTTTTTGGAGTTGCATATTGTCCTCACAGTTCACAATTCTTCCAAGTTCAGTATCATTTGTAAACTTGGAAATTGTCCCTGTACACTAAGATCCAGATTGTTATATATATCAGGAAAAGCAAGTGACCAATAATCAATCCCTGGGGAATTCCACTACATAGCCTTCTTCAGCCGAAATCATGTTAGTAACTGCTTCTACATGGTTTAGAAGTGTTGGGAGAAAAACAGAGGGCTGAATAGCACCACCTTTTGACAAAGTGCAAGTTGAGTTGAGTGGAATGAACCTTGCATTGAAGTAGAGAGAGTTTTCTCACTGTATGAATCCTCTATTTGTGTTGCACCTCTGCGTCACTGCTGGGGAACTCCCGACATGCAAAACCATACAGTAGGCAAGGCTGAGGGCTAAAGTTAGATCGAGCCAATGACATGCACATGTATTGCTATATCTGGTCCCACATCATGTCTTTGGTGTTCAACACTCCCAAACTTTGTGCCTTATTAATGCCCAAGGAGTGGTGCCAAAGAGCACAACGGAGCATGCAGAGCCTAAACAGGATTGACTGCATGAACTGTGTAAAATAAGGTTTGTAAAGTTAAGGAACTACTGACATTCTGGGAAAACAAACTACATAACGTTGTCAGCTGTTACACTCACATGTCTTTAGTACGATTTTCTCTTCCTCTCACTCCCACTGTGACACACTGAGTTACCCACCCCAGTCTGCTTGTGGGGTAGTGGGTGCCTGCTCCATACTAGAGGGTGTTGGTCCAGGAGGTTTGGACGGGTAACACTGGGGGAGTTTGTAAACACGCTGCAGGTCTAGTGACCTTCCTCAGCTGGAACTTCCAACAATCGGAGTGGGGGGCACACACGGGTTGGAGGCAGACGGCCTGGCCACCTCTGCAGTCTCCTAAGTGGAAGCTGTTAGGGACCTGGGCGTGGTTTCTCCTCCAGCTAGGTAAATCCTGGCAATTCCCTGTCCTATGAGGAGGGCCAACTGGTCTAAACTCAGGGCTCCCTATTCCAAATCTTTGGTTCTGAGGACCAATGGGTTGAGCACAAGTTATTTTCTACTCTCCAGCAGCCCCTGAGGTTGCTAAGCTGGTAAAAGAATTGTTCCGAATGGCGGAATCACAAAGACCAAATTTGGAATTATAATTTTATGCATCACTGTATGAAAGTATCATTATAACAATCCAGGTTCTGAAATTCATATCTTATTGACTGTAGTGTAAAGGTAATAATAGTAATTGCTGGGCCATTAGACATTATATCGCTCTTCAGGATTCACGATTAATAATTAGTGTTTGTTGTGTTACAACTATATTATCAATAGAACAGCTTCTAAAATGTTGCCATAATTTTAGACACATACAGCAACATTGTCAATAAAGAAACAAGTTTATTTGCAATTCTTTTGCTATAAAAATTATTGTTATTCAGAAAAATGTGAAACAATTCTGTAGAATGGCTAAACAACATTAATATTATCCTGAATTTCCTTAACTATGAAATGCAAAACAACTTTTTTATCTAGACAATAAATATTTACCAGAGATGATAAACAAAGATTCAGCTTTAGAGAAATTAAGAAAGAAGCAACTATAACAAGCAGCATCCTGATTTGCCAAAAGCCTCAGTCTAATCTGAACATAACTCTGCAACTGAAAAAAATGTCCTTAATTTAATAATTATAAACTCTCGAGAGATAAAGGAGTCAGAAACCACAGCCATCACTTAGTAACATGACAGCTGTTTTCTAAAGCAGAAGGATGAAAATATGGGATTAAACATCTGCCAAGATATTTACTAATCCTTCCTGCCTGTCCTGTGACTGACACAATAACACTGTTTCTCACATACTTCTTGGATGGAATTGTATGCCCCAGGCAATGCTTTAGTAAATGGGGAGGGCTGTGAAATCCTGCGCCACTGTACTTGTCATCAACTCAACTCTACTGCTATCCATCTATCCTTGGGTCAGTTGACATCTTTAAGTAAAAATAATGTTGCCATAGTCTTACCAGACCATAAACCTGCCCTCTCATTACAAAGAGACTGCTGTTAGTGATTTAACCTGAGGGTCACCACACCCCAGGCAAGGGGAGATGTTGAGAGGGACAGCCCTTCATGGAAACCTTAGCCAGTGTAGGAATTGAACCCACACTGTCATTCTGTATCACAAACCAGCCAACTGAGCTAGCCAACACCCCATAAGTAACCAACTGATGACCACTTCGGAGTCTCCTCCTGTCACAGCTTACCTTTTTAATCAGAGGCAGAAGGTGTACATATCATGTGTTGAGATCACCAGGTATAACCCAATGCCCTTTTTGAGGGGATTTTCTGGTTCAGTCACTTGTGTTCAGTAGGGGCTGCCTCAATTATAGCACAGACACCCTGTGTAGTCCTCCCATTCTGTTCCCCCTTCCACCTCACTGTCAAGCCCAGTCTCCAACCCATCCTCATCAATATCTGACACTTTGGCGCTAGCTGAATACAAATAGGGGAGCCATTGTGTGTGATTGAAATCCCATACAGCCCAGACTGCATAAGGACAATAGCTTTCCTTCTCTAAAGGACAATGATGAACCAGCTGAGATTTTATATCTGCTTTTATTACTAGATATGGTGAAATTTGATTTCACATTCTCCTCCATATTCGGCCTGTTTAAAATCAATATACTCCTGCTTCTAAGTCACTTGTTCCTGTATAAAATATCCTTGTAGAGAGATGGCAACTGCTTCATTATACAAGAAGCCATGAATGGATTTAAATCCTAAAGAGTCATCATCAGTACATCATTCATAATTTATTGACAGGAAATGCCTTCATTTGGTAAAGACACTGCCCTGAGGAACTCATGCAGCCATATTCTGAGGTGGTAAAGGCTGCCTTTGATAATTTATTAACTGTTTGCTTTTCAAATCCATTTCCAGTCAATGATGGGTTTATCCAGTTTCCACCAGCACGTGAGCTGGCAAGCAATTTATTGTCATACAGACAGAATTTAATAGCATTATTGTTAATTATTTATGTCACTATATTGATGAATGTGCAGACACCTACATGGTATGCCAACAAACAGAGGAAACATACCCTACTTGGGCTCATAATTCAACTAACTGCGAGGGCTTAGGGACTAAATCCTCAATTTAATCAAATTCAAGATTTCCTTACAGAACTCATTTTAATCTCTGGGTTTGGCTTGGCACTTGTCAAGTAGAAATGAAATGGCTGTTCCTGTATATTAACTAGTTCAAGATGATTTTTCAAATCAATATACATTCTTTGTTATAGCTTTTTTTTCAAATAGGTAATAATATTAGATAATTATGTGGTTATGGTACTCAATCACTTCCCAGCATTGGGAAACATAAGACAATTACAACTAATGATTTGAGAAGATAGCCTTATGTCTTATGCATTCCCCTGTGCAGTACTCATGAGGAAAAACAGTTATCATTTAGGAGTTTAATATCTATTCATAAATGTTGAAGTGTAGAATAGTAGAATTCCTATTGTGTAGAATGAGGCTGTTCGGCCCATTGAGTCCACACCGATTTTCCAGAGAGCATTCTACTCATACCCTCCCCTCTACCCTAGCCCCGTAAACTCACATTGGGTTGCTAAACACAGCTAACCCACCTAGCCTGCACATTCCTGGACACCATGGGGCAATTTAGCATGGTCAATCTGCCTAACCCGCACATCTTTGAACTGTAGGAGGAAACCAGAGCACCCAATGGAAACACACGAGGACACATGGAGAACATGCAAATTCCATATCAAGTACATAAGCGAAATTGCCCTTGCGGGCAGCATTGCATTATATGGCTCGAAATTCTATCCATACTTAGCATCAGTGAGATGGGTCTAAAAGTACTTCAAAACTCACTAGCAGAAGAGACTGCTGGGATCAATTCATAAATATTCTCAGATCAACCATTCTGGCAATTTGAAATTTGAATGTGATGTTCCTGTGACTCTGCTGGTTGGAATCATACCTGGCACCTCGCAAAATGGTTTTGGTTATTGGAGTCATTCATCTCAACTCTAGGACATCTCTACAGAGTTCCTCAGGGTAGTGTCCTATGCTCAAACATCTTCAGCTGCTTCATCAATGACCTTGCCTCTATCATAACGTCAGAAGTGGGGATGTTTGCTGAAGGTTACACAATGTTTAGCACCATAGGTGCTGAAGCAGTCCATGTTCAAATGCAACAAGATCCGGACAATATCTAAGCTTGGTCTGACAATTGGCAAGTAACATTTGTCCGTTCAAATGTAAGGTAATGATCAGCTTCTATAAGGGGCAATCTAACCATTGCCCCTTGACATTCAATGGTGTTACCATTTCTGAATGCCCCATGATCAATATCTTCTGAGTTACCATTGACCAGAAATTCAACTGAACTTGCCACATAAATACAGGGCTATGAGAGCAGGTCAGGGGCTAGGAATGCTGCAACAGCAAGTAACATACCACATGACTCCCCAAAGCCGGTCCACAGTCTACAAGGCACAAGTCAATGGTGTGATGGAATAATCCTTAATTGCTTGGATGGGTGCAGCTCCAACAATATTCAAGAAGCTTGGCAACACTCAGGTCAGAACAGCCTGCTTGATTGGTACCACATCCACAAGCATTCATTCCCTCCACCACCCCCAGTCAGTACACACTGCTGCTATTTCCTACAAGATGCACAGTAGAAATTCAGCAAATCTCCTCAGACACCGCTTTTCAAACCCGTGATGACATCCACCTAGAAAGACAAGGGCAGAAGTATTAGGGGAACACCACCAACTGCAAATTCCCCTCCAAGCCACTCACCATCCCGACTTGGAAATATATCGCCATTGTTTTACTGTCAATGGGTCAAAATCCTGGGATTCCCTTCCAAATGGCATTATGGATCACCCCACAACATGTGGACTGCAGCGGTTCAAGAAGGCAGCTCACCATCTCCTTTTTAAGACCAACTAGGGACAGGCAATAACAATTGGTCAGCTAGTGACACCTACATCCCATGAGTGAATTTTAAAAAAAACCTAGAAAAAGTACTGTTGGAAACTTTAAGCACGCATTTGTATTGATATAGTTAAAGAGTTTAACATCCCATTATTTAAATAGAAGGCTGGAATAATGTCTCTGGATAACCTTGGTCATAGATCACATAAATTTGCTTTCTTTTGCTAGTAAAACAATTTTCTTCCGCCATCCTGCCACCATACTATTTTGTGTGGCTTTTGTGTGGTTAGGGGAAGGCTTTTATTTCACTGAGTCGTGGGACTGGGTGTCACTGCCTGGGCCAGTATGTATTGTCTATCCCTAGTTGCCCTTGAGGAGGTGATGGCGACATGCCCTTTTGAATCACTGCAGGTAGACACATAATGCCAATAGGGAAGGAATTCCAGCATTAAGGCGCATTGACACTGAAGGAAAAGTGAACTTCTGAAGTGCAACTTGTATTGGTGAGCATCGTTGATGGAGGAAGTGAATACTTGTGGATGTGGTGGCAAGTTTCTAGAGTGTTCTTGGAACTGCACTTATCCAGGCAAATATACCATCGCACTAACTTACAAACTTGAGCTCTGTAGGCTTTGGAGAGACAGGACATGGGTTTCTTGCTCCAGTATTCCTAGTTTTTGACCTACTCTTGTAGAATTTGCGTTCATATGTTTTGTTCAGTTCAGATTCTGATCAACAGTGAACCCTAGGATGTTGACAGTGAAGGATTCAGTGATGTTAATGCCACTCAAAGTGAGGTCAAGAGACAAAGTTTTTGGATGCAAAATGTCTTTGCACTTCTTTTGAGGTCAATATCCCAATCGAGAAGACAACAGGAAAATTGTATTCTTTCATACACACTAGTTTTGAGTGTTAGCATGGGTTCTGGGAATGCCAGAAGATGAATTGCTTGTAACACTGGGAACAGTCTGCTGAGTGATCAATAACATTGTAAAAGATGTGTAAAATGGTTTCATACCTTGTACTGTCAATACCAAATGTTATAAAGCATGCTTTCAAACAGTGATTCATTACAGAACTCTATCCTGCAAAGACAGGTTGACCAATACATTGACCATAATTTTACAAATGTTGCCATGCATTACAGTAATGTTACCATTGGAGAAATTACCAACATGTTGGAAAAAAGTTAGGAAAAATGAGTTAGAACAACACTTCTCTCATTTCCAATCCCCTGCAGGGTTTAGTGCTTGGTTTTAATTATGTAGATAGCTTTGACTAAGAAAAGGTCATCCTTTGCTTTTGAGGTAAAAAAGAAATCTAAGACATGCTCGCTTCACTTTATTGACAGGCAATCTATTGTGAAATACCGAAGACACTATCCATTCCCTCAGTTTCATTTATTCGCATTGGAAAGCTAATATGCTGATAGCTGTAGGCATTATGAATGCTTGCCTGAGTTCTAAAAGATGACCCTGTTGACACTTCTCTTCAGGAAAGGTTATATGAAGTTTTAACAAAATTCTCGGCCTTTGTATGGTTTCAGAGAATGCATCTATTTGTTTCCACCACTTCATGTCTACACATAAGCTGCCAGCAATGGTATAAGATTTGTGCTGGCCCTTTGACTAAAGATTGTTGCCCCCAGCATGGCAAGCTGCCTGCTTGTTTGCCTACACTATTAGCCATGCCAAAGCAAGGCAAGGCAAGGCATGGATGCTGTGATCATGCAGGTAGATTGTAAGTGACTGGGAGCTATGAGATCTGATCCAAGCTGTGAGCTGGGTGCTTGTCCCTGCACACAAAGTGTTCTCGTAGCAGTCCTTCAGTGTTAGTTGGTGGTGTACCTTGCAATACAAATCTGTGCTTCCTGATTATCCTGCAGTGGGTTGGAGAGATGCCATGATGGCTGACATAATAGCAAACATCAGATGACAAGGGATGCATGTGGCTGGTGCTAATAGATTGTGGCCAGAGATGTTGGTTTCATGCTGAACAATTTGTCGGGTCCTCATGGGAAGCAGTGAGCTGAAGTCACCAGGTATCCACTCTGACCTCCATGTTGAGAATGCAAAACATGTAGCTCATTCGGGGAGAAAGGAAGCTAAATAATAATGAAGCCAGTTGCAGCGTTAATATGCCATTTCATGAGAAAATCATCCTTGCCTACCAACAAACATACCTCATCGTTCAGTAAACACATAAAAAAGATGCAGCGAGTTGCTCCTGACATTGGGATTGGCCATGTTGGACTTTTTAACCAATTCTGCCACAAAACGTACCGTAGCTCACATCGCTCTGGTTCCTACAAGATTCTTCGCTGAGATAACATTACAAGTCCAATATGACTATTCTTTAGAACCACAACATCTTTGTAATCTTTATAGTAAGTAAGTGGTAATTAATATTCTCTCTAAGCTACACACTGACGTAGAACACAGTATTGATTTCTAGTGATGGAAGCCACTGCCACACATAGACCCATAGAAAAGAGAGAAAAAGAAAGCTGGAACACTGGTGGCAAGCCATGTACTCCTAACAATTTATTTTCTTTCCAAGTTAGTTTGCTGCTCACATTACAAACAGTTTGAGTGACTCCTCCTCATTACCCCAGATTGCATTGAGGCTCATTGCTTCAACAAATCGCTTCTCACTGTCAACTTATATCTATTTTCTCTTCTATTTTCATTGACAGGCTTACCCTGTTAGTTCAATATTTTCTTCCACAATTAATTCAGATTTCTGGCGCATCTGTTTTTTTTTTCTTCTTTAGATTTTCTAGTCTGCTTTGCTTCATTAATTGAAAAGTTGATATCAAGTTTGTTTTAAAAAATGGTAGAAAAAAATCCTCTGTGCAGAATCCAACTGTTTGGCTACAGACATTATTACAGCACTGTTAATGATGCCAATGGAGTCAGTCCAGAAATAGCAGTTAAGCACTCCTTCACTTGGGGCAGGTGATTAACTTTATCCATGTACTAACAAATCAAATAATCAGCATTGAATATATTTTGTACTGAAGGACTCCAGCGTTGAAGTTGAACAACTAACAGATGGAGAATATATTCTACTAACAAGCCAAACGTTTTCATCACAGATCTCCAAGTGTTGCGCTGGTTAATCCAGTAGATCAAGTCGTTTGAAACGTATTTTGTCAACAGACCAATAGTAATACTCTTGCAATATAACACAGGCTAACATGTAGTGTTTATTCATCCACATCAGTAGAAAAGAATCCCAAGTGCTGATAGCAGATATGGGAAAATAATGTAGGTGCTGAGACTTTCCGTTTGTAATCAATGGAAGCAAAATTATTTTCCCAGTATTTTCTGGTGCAGACAATATATCTCGCAATAGGCCATAGATGAACATAAAATATCCTCTGGCAAAGTATAAGAGTTGAATGTTCTTTAAGAGTTTGTACCAATGTTCCTCGATCAACCAGCAAAAACAAAATTATCTGGTCATTCATTTGCTGTTTGCAGGACCTTTCTGGTATGCTTGCTGTAATAACCACAATAACTGCACTTTTAAAAGCACTTCATTATCTCTAAAACACTCAGAGATAGTAAGAACTGCTGATGCTGGAGTCAGAGATAACACAATGTGGAGCTGGAGGAGCACAGCAGGCCAAGCATCAGAGGAGCAGGAACGTTGATGTTTCGGGTCAGGATCCTACCTGACCCGAAATGTCAGCTTTCCTGCTCCTCTGATGCTGCCTGGCCTGTTGTGCTCCTCCAGCTCCACATTGTGTTATCTCATTATCTGTAAAACACTTGGAAAATAAGGTGCCACATAAATGCAGAAAATGTTTGCTTTTTGACTTCAGCAGTGGGAGTGGTGAAAGTGCGAGCCAGGGGGCAGCCGGGAAGTGAACTAATAAATTTGGGTATTGGCTAAACCCAAAACACTCCACCTGTAGTATCTCCCACCCATCCTACTCCTCGAACCAAAAAAAAACTGTGTGAAGGGTCGGTAAGATAAGGTTTTTTTTCTTTATTCTTCTGGAAATCTAGAGTAGAGGGAATGGAAGCTAGGGCAGTTGCATGCTCCTCTTGTAGGATGTGGGAGGTAAGGGTCACACTAGTGTCCCCTCTGGCTTCACCTGCGAGAAGTGCACCCAATTCCAGCTCCTCACAGACCGTGTTAGGGAACTGGAGCTGGAGCTGGATGAACTCCGGATCATTCAGGAGGCTGAGGAGGTGATAGACAGGAGTTATAGGGAGGCTGTCACACCCAAGTTACAGGACAAAGGTAGCTGGGTGGCCATCAGGAGAGGGAAAGGGAATAGGCAGAAAGTGCAGGGATCCCCTGTGGCCATTCCCCTCAGTAATAAGTGTACCGCTTTGGATACTGTTGTGGGGGGGTTCCTACCAGGGGAAAGCCATAGCCTGGCTCTGTGGCTCAGAAGGGAAGCGGGGAGAATAGGAGAGTGATCACAATAGGAGATTCAATGGTTAGGGGAACAGACAGGAGATTCTGTGGTAGCAAACGAGACTCCTGGTTGGTATGTTGCCTCCCGGGTGCCAGGGTCAGGGATGTCTCGGATCGAGTCTACAGGACTCTTAAGGGGGAGGGTGAGCAGCTCGTTCTACACATGGGTATCAATGACATAGTGAGGAAACGGGATTAAGACCTGAAAAGTGAATATAGGGAGTTAGGATGGAAGCTAAAAGGCAGGACAAGCATAGTAGTAATCTCAGGATTACTACCAGTGCCACCGGCTAGTGATGCCAGAAACAGAGACCGAGTGCAGCTGAACATGTGGCTACAGGGCTGGTGTAGGAGGGATGGCTTCAGATATGTGGATCATTGGGATCCCTTCTGGGGAAGGTGGGACCTGTACAAGAAGGACGGGTTGCACCTGAACTGGAGGGGCACCAATATCCTGGGCGGGAGGTTTGCTAGAGCTCTTCGGGAGGGTTTAAACTAGTTTGGCAGGGGGATGGGAACCGGAGCTATGGATCAGAGGATGGGGTAGCCAGTGTACAGGCAGATACAGCGTGCAGAGAGTCTGTGAGGAAGGGTAGGCAGTTGATAGGGCAAAGTTGCAGTCAGTCCAATGTGTTGAAGTGTGTCTATTTTAATGCAACAAGTGTCATTAATAAGGATGACGAACTTAGAGCATGGATCAGTACTTGGAGCTGCGATGTTGTGGCCATTGCGGAAACTTGAATAACACAGGGGCAGGAATGGTTGTTGGATGTTCCGGGGTCTAGATGTTTTGAAAAGAAGTAGGGAGGGAGGTAGAAGAGGTGGGGGAGTGGCTTTGCTAATCAGGGATAGTATCCCAGCTGCAGAAAGGGAGGTCATGGAGGAGGGTTTCTCCACTGAGTCAGTATGGATGAAAATCAGAAACAGGAAAGGCACAGTCACTTTATTGGGAGCTTTCTATAGACCCCCCCAGTAGCAACAGAGAAACTGAGGAACAGATTGAGAAGCAGATTTTGGAAAGGTGCAGAAGTAATAGGGTTGTTGTCATGGGTGACTTCAACTTCCCTAATATTGACTGGAATCTCCTAATTGCAAATAGTTTGGATGGAACAGATTTTGTCAGGTGTGTCCAGGAAGGATTTTTGACTCAATATGTAGATAGGCCGATTAAAGGGGAGGCCATATTGGATTTGGTGCTTGGCAACAAACCAGGCCAGGTGACAGATCTCTTGGTGGGACAGCATTTCAGTGATAATGATCACAACTCCCTGACCTTTACTATACTCTTGGAGAGGGATAGGAGCAGATGGTATGAGAACGTGTTTAATTGGGAGAGGGGGAATTACAAAGCTATTAGGCAGGAACTGTGGAGAATAAATGGGGAATAGATGTTCTCAGGGAAATGCACAACAGAAATATGGAGGTTGTTGAGGGAGCAGTTGCTACGAGTGCTGGATAGGTTTGTCCCACTGACGCAAGGAAGGGATGGTAAGGTGAAGGAACCTTGGATGACAAGACATGTGGAACAGCTAGTCAAGAGGAAGAAGGAAGCTCACTTAAGGTTGAGGAAGCAAGGATTGGACAGGGCTCTGGAGGACTACAAGGTAGACAGGAAGGAACTGAAAAATGGACTTAGGAGAACTAGAAGAGGGTATGAAAAAGCCTTGACAGGTAGGATCAAGGAAAACCCCAAGGCATTCTATGCTTCCGTGAGGAACAAGAGGATGGCCAGATTGAGAGTAGGGCCAATCAGGGATAGTGGAGGGAACTTGTGCACAGAGTCAGAGGAGGTAGGGGAGGTCCTTAATGAATACATCGCTTCAGTATTCACCAGTGAGAGGGACTTTGACATTTGTGAGGACAGCATGAAACAGGCAGATATACTCGAACAGGTTGATGTTAGGAAGTAGGATGTGCTAGAAAGTTTGAAAAACATGAGGATAGAAAAGTCCCCAGGGCCAGACGGGATATACCCAAGGTTGCTATGCGAAGCGAGGGAAGAGATTGCTGCCCCTTTGGCGATGATCTTTGCATCCTCACTGCCCACTGGAGTAGTTCCAGATGTCTGGAAGATGGCAAATGTTATTCCCTTGTTCAAGAAAGGGAATAGGGATAATCATGGGAATTACAGACCAGTCCATCTTACTTCTGTGGTGGGCAAATTATTGGAGAGGATTCTGAGAGTTAGCATTTATGATTATTTGGAAAAGTACAGTTTGATTAGAAATAATCAGTATGGCTTTTTGAGGGGCAGGTCAGGTCTCACAACCCTTATTGAATTCTTTGAGGATGTGACAAAACACATCGATGAAGGTAGAGCAGTGGATGGATTTTAGCAAGGCATTTGAAAAGGTTCCCCATGGTAGGCTCATTCAGAAAGTAAGGGGGCATGGGATTCAGGGAAATTTGGCTGTCTGGATACAGAATTGACTGTCCAATAGAAGACAGAGGGTGGTAGTAGATGGAAAGTATTCAGCCTGGAGTTTGGTGACCAGTGGTGTGCCACAGTGATCTGTTCTGGGAGTTCTGCTCATTGTGATCTTTATAAATGACTTGGATGAGGAAGTGGAAGGGTGGGTTAGTAAGTTTGATGATGACATGAATGTTCGAATGATAGCGTGGAGGGCTGTTGTAGGTTGCAACGGGACATTGACAGAATGCAGAGGGGGGCAAAGAAGTGGCAGATGGAATTCAACCCAGAAAAGTGTGAAGTGATTCATTTTGTAAGGTCAAATTGAATGCAGAATACAGGATTCTTGACAGTGTGGAGGAACAGAGGGATCTTGGGGTCCATGTCCATAGATCCCTCAAAGTTGTTATCCAAGTTGATAGGGTTGTAAAGAAGGCGTATGGGGTGTTGGCTTTCATTGGCAGGGGAATTGACTTTAAGAGCTGCAAGATTATGCTGCAGCTCTATAAAAACCTGGTTGGACCACACTTGAAATATTGTGTTCAGTTCTGGTGGCCTCATTATAGGAAGGATGTTCGAGCTTTAGAGAGGGTGCAGAGAAGATTTACCAGGATGCTGCCTGGACTGGGGGCAGTTCTTATGAGGAAAGGTTGAGGGAGCTAGGGCTTTTCTCATTGGAGTGAAGGAGGATGAGACGTGACTTGATAGAGGTGTACAAGATGATGAGAGGCATAGATAGAGTGGATAGTCAGAGACTTTTTCCCAGGACGGAAATGACTATTATGAGGGGACATAATTTTAAGGTAATTGGAGGAAGGTCTCGGGGAGATGTCAGAGGTAGAGAATGATGGACACGTGGAATGCACTGCCAGCAGTGGTAGTGGTGTCAGATACATTAGAGACGTTTACGCGGCTCTTGGATAAGCACATGGATGATAGCATAATGTAGGGTATGCAGGGTAGTTTGATCTTAGTGGGATAATAGGTCGGCACAACATCGTGGGTCAAAGGGCCTGTACTGTGCTGTGCTGTACTGTTCTATGTTCTATCTATGTTCTATGTTTGAGGTTTTTTTTTCCTTTTATCTTCCTTCAAATGCATGCCGTTACTAAACAGATGAGCCATTGAACCAACCCCAAAGATGGCCTCTAAAGATCAATGACCTGAAATGTTTATTTTAAATCCTAAATGTTTCGCATGTTTTGTGAAATCTGAGTCTAAAATACTACAAAATATTAGCTTGTGTATTGATATATACATTGCTGAAAAGTAATAAACAATCAGACATTTGCAGACAGAAAACAAAAGATTTAGTTAGTTTTTGTAACATCGTCTTGTTTGCTGTACATTAATGATGAAAGGTACTTCCTCTGCTAGGTAAAGAATGCAACTCAAATATATTTACATGAGCTGTACTATCTACATATGACTGAACATGCACCGATTTCAAAATTCTAAGAATTGTTGTTACACAACTGAAATAACAAACTGTTAGATGAACATGACAATGGTCGAGGAATACAAAGTGAATGGCTGATTAATCAATCAATCAGTTGGATGATATTTTCAGTCTGGAGATTGTGGTCTGGAATCCCACACCTTCGTCGGAGAACAATCTGAGTGATTGTTCAGAGGAAATGTTACACTAGTCAAGATTATAATTTAACTGAAACCACCCTTTGATATGTTGAAGATCCCATGAAACTTTTCAAAACAGAGAAGAGCTTTCCTGATACCTTGAGTTGAATCACAAAATGGAATTCCTACAGTGTGGAAGCAGGCCACTTGGACCATTGAGTCTACACTGACCCTTGAAAGAACATCCTACCCAGACCCACCCCCGATGCTATCCCTGCAACTGTGCATTTCCCATGGCTAACCCACCTAGCCTGTACATCCCTGGACACTATGGGGCAATTTAGCATGGCGAAACCAGCTAACCTGCACATCTTTAGATTGTGGGAGGAAACCCAGAGCACCCGGACCACACAGACATGGGAAGGATGTGCAAACTCCACATGGACAATCGTCTGAGGTTGGAATTGAACCCAGGTTTCTGGTGCTGTGATGCAGCAGTGCTAACCACTGAGACACAGTTCTGCCCCAGCGAAAGAATTTCAGATGAGGTAAAGCTTCCTGAGCCTGACTTGATAAACATGAATAAATATTGTTTGCATTAGAATAACGAACAGAAGTCTGTATTTTAGTTTGCAGAACTTGGGAAATTTGATCAAATCAAGCGCATTATTAGAAACTAAAGCTGAGTTTGATCAGCTGTATTAGTGTCAGCAAATGGAGGATCAGTCTTATCCCTCTAGGAACTTCATGAAAAGCATCAGATTTAAGCACACAGATATGAGATGAATTCAGGAATTAGAGACAAAATCGTGTTTGAATTCAACCCATCCGTATCACGTTGAAATCTTTAATCCAACTCTCAGGCATCAGATGTGGGGAATTGATGGTGAAATAAAAGTTTTTTTTTCCCAATAATCCTATCATTCAAATTGTCTTCAGGAATAGTGCCAGAAGACTGGAGACTAGCAAATGTTGTCCCCTTGTTCAAGAAGGGGAGTAGAGACAACCCTGGTAATTATAGACCAGTGAGCCTTACTTCGGTTGTCGGTAAAGTGTTGGAAAGGATTATAAGAGATAGGATTTATAATCATCTAGAAAGGAATACTTTGATTAGGGATAGTCAACACAGTTTTGTGAAGGGTAGGTTGTGCCTCACAAACCTTATTGGGTTCTTTGAGAAGGTGACCAAACAGGTGGATGAGGGTAAAGCGGTTGATGTGGTGTCTATGGATTTCAGTAAAGCGTTTGATAAGGTTCCCCATGGTAGGCTATTGCAGAGAATACGGAGGCATGGGATTGAGGGTGATTTAGCAATTTGGATCAGAAATTGGCTAGCTGTAAGAAGACAGAGGGTGGTGGTTGATGGGAAATGTTCATCCTGGAGTTCAGTTACTAGTAGTGTACATCAAGGATCTGTTTTGGGGCCACTGCTGTTTGTCATTTTTATAAATGACCTGGATGAGGGCGTAGAAGGATGGGTTAGTAAATTTGCGGATGACAACAAAGTCGGTGGAGTTGTGGACAGTGCGGAAGGATGTTATAGGTTACAGAGGGACATAGATAAGCTGCAGAGCTGGGCTGAGAGGTGGCAAATGGAGTTTAATGTGGAAAAGTGTGAGGTGATTCACTTTGGAAGGAGTAACAGGAATACAGAGTACTGGGCTAATAGTAAGATTCTTGGTAGTGTGGATGAGCAGAGAGATCTTGGTATCCATGTGCATAGATCACTGAAAGTTGCCTCCTAGGTTGATAGCGTTGTTAAGAAGGCATATGGTGTGTTAGGTTTTATTGGTAGAGGGATCGAGTTTCGGAGCCATGAGGTCATGTTGCAGCTGTACAAAACTCTGGTGCGGCCGCACTTGGAGTATTGTGTACAGTTCTGGTCACCGCATTATAGGAAGGATGTGGAAGCATTGGAAAAGGTGCAGAGGAGATTTACCAGGATGTTGCCTGGTATGGAGGGAAGGTCTTATGAGGAAAGGCTGAGGGACTTGAGGCTGTTTTCGTTAGAGAGAAGAAGGTTAAGAGGTGACTTAATAGAGACATACAAGATGATCAGAGGATTAGATAGGGTGGACAGTGGGAGCCTTTTTCCTCGGATGGTGATGGCGAGCATGAGGGGACATAGCTTTAAATTGAGGGGTGATAGATATAGGACAGATGTCAGAGGTAGGTTCTTTACTCAGAGAGTAGTAAGGGCGTGGAATGCCCTGCCTGCAGAAGTAGTAGACTCGCCAACTTTAAGGGCATTTAATTGGTCATTGGATAAACATATGGATGATAATGGAATAGTTTAGGTTAGATGGGCTTCAGATTGGTTTCACAGGTCGGCGCAACATCGAGGGCCGAAGGGCCTGTACTGCGTTGTAATGTTCTATGTTCTATGTTTTCTGCATAAGACCATAAGAAATAGGTGCAGGAGTAGGCCTGCAGCCCCTTGAGCTTGCTCCACCATGACTACAGCACTTCAATATGTTATGAAATCATAAAAGATTCAGGGAATTTGTAAGCAGATAAAAGCTATTTTTGAAAGAATGGAGTGAAAGGAAGTGCATTTTGACAAAAGAAAATCTATATCTTACTCATTTAGATGATTTAAGCATCCTATGCAAGGCCAGCATTTATTGCCCATTCCTATTTGTCCTTGAGAATATAATGGCGATTCACCTACATGAACTGCAGCAGTTCATGCAGTTTAGGTACACCCACTGTAGACTCCAGGCTTTTCCACAAGATATTCCAGACTTTTCACCCAGTAATAATGAAGGTAAGGTGCTATAATTCCATTGAATTTTGCTATTTGGACCACAGCAATTCTCTGTACACCTGAATGTTACAATTCACAGAATGCACTAATACTTTTACTTATCCACCTCCTTTAACTCTGGAAAGAAGGTTTCAGTTAAGTCACAGTCCTTGCGTTCCTCTTTTCCTCAGCTGTAGATGTCATTCCACCTTAAAGTTCAGTTTCTCAACTTCACTGAAGTAAGTTACCATTTTCAGACAATGAAGTAAAACTGGTTTCTTCATGTGCCAATAATTCATCTTTCTCTTGAAAGAATTCCCATTTTGTTTTCTCAAGAATGTTACAGAGATGCTTTTCCCATTTCACTGTAAGTGTATTGAATTCCTGCCAGTTTTGATCTCTGCACACTTTTAGATAATGCACTTACTCCTAATTTCTTTCTGAACATGCCTTATTTAATTCTTCCTGAATGCTATCCAAGCTTCCTCATCAATTTCTCACCCACACCGCGAGCCAACAGCTTAGACAGCAAGCACACTGAATGTACAATAAGCAAGCAGCCATGCCTGAAAGTCTTAGGAGTGTAATCCTCACCGAAGTCAGGGGAATGGAGGTCCCAGCACTGTGAATCAAGGGCAGCCTACAATAACAGAGTAGTGGATTGCTCACGATCAGACGTATGGTTAGGATGATCTCAGTTGGGGGTCTGTGCCTCTGCAGTCTAGGCAAAGGGTTATGGTCAGTCTTATGCTCCATATCTGACAAAGAGGGGTAGGGCTGATGAGGTCAGGGAGATCTACAGTTATCAGTTCGGAGTCTGAGCATTTCTTGTCCAGGGATGTCCTGTGAAGTCACTCAAGGGGCTGAGCAGTTTCTGTAGGTGGACACAACAAACTAAGGGGAGAGGAGATGTGGGGGAAGGAAAAGAGGATGGATGATGTTGGGAAAAGGAGAGTTAGGAATTTGTTCTTTGTGATTCGGTGTTACTGGCTGGGTTGGGGGTGGGGGTGGGGGGAAGAAGGAATGATGATTGTGAAGGGGAGGTTATGGTAAAGTATAATGGAATGGCAGTCATCCAGAAAGGGTATTTGTCCATGGTCAGGAGCGTTGACTTCAAGGGGAGATGGTGAATGACCAAATCTGGCATGTCCTCCTCATCAAACAGGGGCTGTTGGGGAGCAGGGGTGGGGTGGGAAGGAATGTGGGCAGGTTGAGACTCATGTAGACTGGTTTGGTGGAGACTGGGAAAGTGCAAAGCCTATGTGGTTCATAGGAAAGACTTTGAGGAGGGGATCTGAATGTACAGGACCTCACCAACTCATCGATGCAGAGGCAGAAGACATTAGCCAAACAGCACTCACTGGCACCTTCCATCATGCTGGAAATCAAAAGTCCAAAATAAAGAAAATGGCTGTGGCCACTTCCAAAGCAGGTGAGGCAAGTGCCTGGAGAGAGAAGGGGCTGCAGAATCATGTGAAGCCCTTTAAAATGAAGCATTACACACAGACCCATGCACTAGAGAGGACACAGATCCATGAAGTACCCAATCCCTGGAGATTCTAATTCATTGGCTCCCTGTGTGCTGTACACCTCCCAGGCCCACAGATCACTGGCCACTTTATTCACATCAACACACCCCCGAGACCAGGGTAAGAATAGGGATGTTGTGGGATGAGGGACAATGATGTTAGAAGCATCTATTTCCCTGCTAATGTCTTGTTCATCTTGCTTCCACATGGTGCAGCAGGTTCTCAACACAGACATCAATCCATCCTGTGTGGACATGATGTTAGGCATTATGACAGCACAGATATATTCAGAGCAACACAGAGATTCAATCGAACAGATGTAGAGGCAATACATGAACATTTACAAATGTAAGAACTAATTTATGGTGCAATGTCATCTATGCCACCAAAGTTTTATGTCTTCCTCTCCCTCCCATTATACAGTCAGACAGCACAGAAACAAGTGCTTCGGCCCACCATGTCTACGCTGACCAACAAACACCAAGCTAGACTAATTTTACTCACCTTCCCTTTGTCCATAGCCGACTGTGCCTTGCGTTTTAAGTGCTCATCCAGATACCTCTTAAATATTGTGAGAATACTTGCCTGTACCACATTCTCAGGCAGTGCATTACATAGCTCATACACACACACTCTCCAGAGTCAGGCTTGTGAAGTTAGGTTTTCTTTTGGACTCTGTGCTTGTGACAGGGTACAATAATTCAAGCACAGTCCTTCAAATGAAATTGTATAAGGAGAACAATGCACCTTTTGAGATGGTTACTGAAGATCTCATAACATTTTTCAAAATGGAGCACTATTTCTTGACACTGTGAGCAATTTGTCCAAACATTGTTTGCTTTGGAATGACGAAGAAGAAGTCTGCATTTTGGCTCAGAAGTTTCAGGCATTTTGGTCAAATCAGGGGTGTTAACAGGAAGCAAAGCTATTTGATCAGTCGTTTAAGCATCAACAAAAAGTGGATCAGTGAAGCCCTGTTGGCTTCGTGCAAACTGTCGGATATTAAAGATATAGTTAATAGGTGGATTAACAGATCAGGGACTAAACAGTGTTTGAATTCAACCCATCCACATCCAGTTGAAGTCTCTGTGCTATCTCTTAGACATGACATGACATGTGTGAAATTGGTGATGAAATAAATGTCAGAATCAGAAGAATGATTGCAGCACAGAAGAAGACTATTTGAATCCGTTGTGTTCTAGCCATCATGTTGCAAGAGCAACTCAGCTCGTTATACTCCACAACCTTTTCCCTGTCGTCTGCACATTCTTCTTTTTTCACATAACAAAGCAATTCACTCTGAATGCATTGACTGAACTTACCTCCATCACACTCTCAGGTGTCCGCTCCAGATCCAGTCTATTCAATGAAGTGAAAGATTTTGCCTCGGACCACTCCTTTAGTTCTTTTGCCAGACACTTTAAATCGCTTTTCTCCACTTCTTGACTTTTCTGCAAAATAGGCAGAAACCCTTCTTGATTACATTATTCGCACATCTCAAAATTTTCAACACCTGTATAAAAATCTCCTCTTGATTGCCTCTTTTATGAAAACAGTTCCAGTGATAGTAATCTACCCAGGCAAATGACATCTTTCCTCCCAGACACCATTCTCACAGATCTTTTTCGTGTTCTCTCCAATGTCTTCACACCTTCCCTAAGCATGGCACCCGGAATGGGACACCCCACTGCAGTTGATGCTGAAAATTTATTTCATAGATAATTTTTGCAACTTCCTTGACTTTATACTCTATCCCATTTACGTACTGGTTTTAAAGAAAACCCACGGTTTTTCTGGATAGAAGAACAGAATTAAAGCCAAAGCTTTGAGAAGAGAGATAAAAGACAGATTTTATTACTTTCATTGCTAACTCAATTTAAAGAAGCCCTATGCTGAAGGTTGCCTAACAACCAAGACCAGGCCAGAAGCTAGGAATACTCACCTCCTGACTCCCCAAAGTCTGTCCACCATCTACAGGACACAAGTCAGGAGTGTGATGGAATACTCCCCACTTTTGCCGGGATGAGTGCAGCCCCAACAACACTCAAGAAGCTTGACACCATCCAGGACAAAGCAGCCCACTTGATTGGAACTACATCACAAGCATTCACTCCCTCCACCACCGACGCTCAGTAGCAGTGGTGTGTACTATCTACAAGATGCACTGCAGATATTCACCAAAGATTCTCAGACAGCACCTTCCAAACCCATGACCACTTCCACCTAGAAGGACAAGGTCATCAGACATATGGGAGCACCACCACATCCTAATTCCCCTCCAAGCCACTCACCGTCCTGACTTGGAAATATATCGCCACTCCTTCACTGTCACTGGGTCAAAATCCTGGAATTCCCTTCCTAATAGCATTGTGGGTCAACCCACAGCAGGAGGACTGCAGCGGTTCAAGAAGGCAGCTCACCACCACCTTCTCAAGGGCAACTAGGGATGGTTAAGAAATGTTGGCCAGCCAGCAACACCCACATCCCACAAATGAATAAAAAAAAACAGCCATTGAGGAAATAGCTTGATGAGTATATTCACAGGTGGGTCAGTTAAAGGAGGAACACAATACCTCCAAGAAAAGATGGGTGTAAAAAGAAAGTTTTCTCTCTCCTGAAAGAAAAGAAACCTTACAGCAGGACAACTTACACACATTTCTCAGTGAAGTATTTACTGAGAAATTGAAAAACATCCAGAAATCAGTATCTTAAACTCTTGAACTCTGAAAGCTGATCCGTCACTTTAAAGCAAAAATTGAACTGGGTTTCCATCTAAACTGAAATCTAATTTGAAGATCTCATCAATTCTGTAAAAGTCAATATAACCATTTCAAGATGATGTGCAGCTTAGAGGTAAACTTGAAGATGGCCGTGTTCCCATGTACCTGCTGCTCTTGTCCTTCTGGATGACAGAGTTCATGGTCTCAGTGCATCTACAGATGGTATACACTGCTGCTACTGAGCATCAGTGGTGGAGGGAATGGATGTTTGTGGATATGATATCATTCAGATGGGCTGCTTTGCCCTGAATGGCGCTAAGCTTCTTGAGTGTTGTTGAAACAACATTCATCTTGGTGAGTAGGTATTATTCAATCACACTCATGACATGAGCCTTGCAGATAGCAGGCAGACTTGGGGATTCAGGAAGTGAGTTACTCACTACATGATTCCTGAGCTCTGACCTGCTCTTGCAGGCCACAGTACTTGTATGGCTAGTCCAGTTCAGTTTCTAGTGAATGATAACCCCCAGGATGTTAACAGTGAGGGTACTCAGTGATGGTAATTTCTTTCAATGCCACATGGCAATGGTTATATTCTATTTTCTTGGAAGTGGTAATTGCCTGGCACTTATGTGGTATTAATGTTACATGTTACTCATCAGCCCAAAACCTGGTTATCATCCACATTTTCTCATAATGGACATGAACTCCTTCAGGATCTAAGAAGCCATGAATGGCACTGAACATTTGCACAATCATTAGCAAACACCCTCACTTCAGACCTTATGAGGGAAAGAAAGTCATTAATGAAGCAGCTGAATATGGTTGAGCATACAACAGTACCTTGAGGAACTCCTGCAGGCATTTCCTGGACTTGACGTGACTGATCTCCAACAACCACAAACATCGTCTACTGTGCCAGGTATAACTCCAACGAGTGGAGAGTTTTCCGACTAATTCCACTTTCATTAGGGGCCCATAATGCTTTATTTGGTCAAATGCACCTTTGATATCAAGGGCAGTCATTCTCATCTCACCACTGGAACTCAATTCCTTTGTCCATGTCTAGTTAGGACCTCAGTCGCCTTGACAAAACTCAAAACTGGGCATCAGTGGGCAGGCTATTGCTAATCAAGTCTTGGTTAATACTGTTGATGGCACCTTACATCACTTTACTGATAATTGACAGTAGAGTGATTGGATGCTAATTGGCTGGGTAGGATTTATCTTACTTTTTGCATACAGAACATATGTGGGCAATTTGCCATATTGTTGAGTCAATGCCAATGTTATAGCTATGCTGGATGGTGCACAGATCATCAGAACTATTTCCAGAATGTTCTTATTTTAAAACTGGCATCTTTACTCTTGTTGTAATGCATGGTGTGCCTTGACATTACTAATGTTGTTTTCATGATGCTTATTAATATATATCAAAACACTGAACATTGCAGTCAGCAAACAATGACTATGTTCAAAGTTTATGGAGGCTAATAAAAAATGAGAGAGAGGTACAAGATCAAAAAGAGTTTGAATTCAATAAATCAGAGAAGGAAAATCTGTTGAAAGTTAATGAGATGCATTTTGAGACTTGCTGCAGGATAATAAATTGGAAAGTTAAGGGTAAATTAAAGCTTGTGTCAAATACAAGGTTCAGACTATCATGACGCTATTCGAAAAATAGTAATAATTATCAACATTTGTTGCAACTGACAAATGTGAACAAATTACTGTAAGCAAAACAACCTCCTGACAGTCTTGAAATCAAAGAAATTATTTTGAATTGTGACTCCGGAATCATTCAAATCGTGTTTCAGACAGTTGATTATTATTAAGATCCCATTGAATTTTGAGTCAGAGCTTTGTATGTTTATAGTATTGTCCACTATGAAGGCTTCTTCTTTGGCTTTTGAAATTTTGTTCAGCTACATAGGCTTACATGAGATATAACATTTTAACTCTTCTGAAAGAATATGTCTCTTGATCCTAAATAAGTGAGGTCCATGTTTAGTAATCCAACCCATTGTATGAACATGAGTTGTTTAATTCTTTCAAATTCCAGAAAGGTTTTAGTGAGCTTTATTGTGAAAATTCCTAAATCTCTGGCGTCTGTCTCTGGTACTGACTCTTAGATGGAAAATCAGAGCTCTCTTCAGACAACAAGGAATAAAGCTTGCAAAATGTTCCTGCTAACTGGTTTTGAATTAACAGTGTCCAAATTACTTCAGACCACTTTAACTTACTCACAAGCTTCTACATTCTAGAGGATGTTCAAGATTTATTCCCATCTGTCAAAATGCCCAATTTGAATTAACTAAATGTATCATATGTAAACTGCTGCTTCAGAACAAACTCAATAAACTATCGTAATGCTACAAATTGCTGGCTCCTACATTAGGTAATTGTGATCGTGAAGCCTCCAAAAATCAGTAGGTTATTTACTTCAGCAGCAGAGTCATAAAGATCTATAGCATGGAAACAGACCCTTTGGTCCAACCCATCCATCCAGTCCTACTTGCCAGCATTTGGCCCATATCCTTCTAAATCCTTTCTATACATATACCCATCCAGATCCCTTTTAAATGTTGCAAATTGTACCAGCCTCCATCACTTCCTCTGGCAACTCAATCCATACACGCATCATCCTCTGCGTAAAATAGCTGTCTTTTAGGTTCCTTTTAAATCTTTCCCCTCTCATCTTAACCCTATGCCCTCCCATTAAGTACACCTGATCTTTCCCTACTTAGTTCAGTTGCCTTAATTCCCTTTCTTCTTCCACCCCTCAGAGACCCTTTCTCTCTCCAGTTCTGGAATGCCCTTTCTTAAAACTTTAGTCTCTGCTCTTCCAAGCAAGCCTTTGCCAAGGTAACCTAATCTGGGGTGTAAAAGCACATTTTTGATGCTTGTCGACAGCTTTTCATGGAATCACATGAAAGTGGAATTTACACATTGAAAATAACAGTGAAGGGGTCCATGACATATCAGTATCAGTGCTGCACGATCAGTTTATAACTGTAGAAATCAGTGGCATCTGATGATCCCTTGACCAATATCCTAAACTCAGATCTTACTTCCATTAAGTTATAATACACTAAATGTAACAGAGCTTGTTTTAATTGGCAATAATAAAATATTATGAGATAATAATATTTTGTGGATTAAATTAAACTATGGTCAAGGATGTGAACCAACTTTAGCAACATTACACCTTGAAATGTATTTTCAAACCTACATAGAATATAACATCTTTTTTCCTCCAAACTTTCAAATGTTTCATAATGTTTCTGCCAGTTCTCACCTCCCACATATTGTCCATCTTTCTGGCTATTCTGGGAAGCACTCATACATCTGTTTAACTCTTATTTTTTAAACTAGAGAATTTATTGCATGTACACTTATTCATTATTGTTATACATAATAGAGATTCTTTTACAAAAAGGTAAGTTCATTAGATCTTCAGCACAAGCGCTCCAACCCCAACCTCACTGTAAAACCCGCGGACAAGGGAGGCGCAGTTGTAGTATGGCGCACTGACCTCTACATCGCCGAGGCCAGGCGCCAACTCTCCGACACCTCCTCCTACCGCCCCCTTGATTATGACCCCACCCCCGACCACCAAACCATCATCTCCCAGACCATCCACAACCTCATCACCTCAGGCGACCTCCCACCCACAGCCTCCGACCACATCGTTCTCCAACCCTGCATCGCCCGTTTCTATCTCCTTCCCAAAATCCACAAACCTGACTGCCCTGATCGACACATTGTCTCTGCCTGCTCCTACCCCACCAAACTTATCTCCACTTATCTCAACTCCATTTTCTCCAGCCTGGTCCAGGAACTCCCACCTACGTCCGTGACACCACCCACGCCCTCCACTTCCTCCAAAACTTCTGATTCCCTGGTCCCCAACACCTCATCTTCACCATGAACATCCAGTCACTATATACGTGCACTCCCCATGCAGATGGCCTAAAGGCCCTCCACTTCTTCCTTTCCCGCAGGCCCGACCAGACCCCCTCCACCGATACCCCATCAGCTTAGCTGAACTCGTCCTCACCCTTAACAACTTCTCCTTCATTTCCTCCCACTTCCTACAGACAAAGTGGGTGGCCATGGGTACCCGCATGGGCCGAAGCTATACCTGCCTCTTTGTAGGAGACGTGGAACAATCCCTCTTCCGAAGCTACACTGGTCCTATCCTCCTCCTCTTCCTCCATTATATCGATGATTGTATCTGCGCCCACACCATGCTCCCACAATGAGCTCAAACAGTTCATCCACTTTACTAACACTTTCCACCCTAACTTTAAGTTCACCTGGACTATCTGCGATACCTCTCTCTCCTTCCTTGACCTCTCTGTTTCCATCTCTGGCAAACACCTGTAAACCGATATCTATTTCAAGTCTACTGACTCCCACAGCTACCTAGAATACACCTCCTCTCACCCACCCTCCTGCAAAAATGCCATCCTCTATTCCCAATTCCTTCGCCTTTGCTGCATCTGCTCCCGAGATGAGGCATTTCACTCCTGGACATCCTCGTTTTTCAAAGACCGCAACTTCCCCTCCAAAGTGGTCGAAAACACCCTCGACCACAACTCTTGTGTTTCCCGCAACTCATCCCTCACACCCCCTCCCCGCAATAACAACAAAATCAGAACCCCCCTCGTCCTCACATACCACTCCACCAACCTCTGGATCCAACGCTTCATCCTCCGACACTTCCACCACCTGCAATCTGACCCCACCACCAAAGACATTTTTCCCTCCTCACCCTTATCTGCTTTCCGGAGGGACCATTCTCTCCATGACTCCCTTGTCCGCTCCATGCTCCCCACTCGCCCCACCATCCCCAGGACTTTTCCCTGCAACCGCAGGAAGTGCTACACCTGCCCCTACATCTACCCCCTCACCCCATCCCAGGCCCCCAGAAAACCTTCCACATTAAACAGATGCTCACCTGCATATCTGCTGTGGTATACTGTATCCGTTGTTCCCATTGTGGCCTCCTCTACATCGGGGAAACCAAGCAGAGGCTTGGAGACTGCTTTGTGGAACACCTATGCTCGGTTCGCGACAAACGACTGCACCTCCCAGTCGTGAACCACTTCAATTCCCCTTCCCACTCCTTGGACGACATGTCCATCCTGGGCCTCCTGCAGTGCCACAACGATGCCACCCGAAGGTTGCAGGAACAGCACCTCATATTTCGCTTGGGAACCTTGCAGCCCAATGGTATCAATGTGGACTTCACAAGCTTCAAAATCTCCCTGCCCCCGACTGCATCCCAAAACCAGCCCAGCGCGTCCCCGCCTCCCTGACTCGTCCATCCTTTCTCCCACCTATCCGCTCCTCCCACCTCAACCCCTACCCCCACCTCCTACCTACCAGCCTCATCCCTGTCTCCTTGACCTGTCTGTCTTCCTTTGACTGACCAACCCCCATCCTAACTCTCCACCTAAACTCACCTTTCCTGGGTCCATCCCTGTCTCCTTGTCCTGTCTGTCTCCTCTCCACCTATCTGCTCCTTTCTCCATCTTCCATCTGCATCGCCTTCTCTATTTATTCCAGAATCCCCTTCCCCTCCCCCATTTCTGAAGAAGGGTCCAGACCTGAAACATCAGTTTTCCCGCTCCTCTGATGCTGCTTGGCCTGCTGTGTTCATCCAGCTTTACGCCTTATTGTCTCATAATACTTTTAAAACATTTCTGGGTGATCATTTGCCTTTTGCAGCGATGCCACTCAGCTATTAGGCCTAACAATGATTCTATAATATCATCCTTTCTCCAGACTTTTAAATGCTTCATAATGTGTTCCTAGCTGTTATCAATCTCCAAAATTTCCAATAATTGTCTGTATTCCTTGTTATTCTGGGGGAAGCACTTTGAGACATCTAACACTATTTTTAAAGTTATCAACATAAAGATTAATACCCACTCACCCTAGTATCATGTATATTCATATTTTTTTTTCAAAAAACAGTTACTGCTGCTTTAAATTGTCTTATTAATAAGGTGGAAAATTACTTTCATGTAGATTAGAATATTGGGTAATTGTTTATTTTGACAGCCTCAACTAATTTAAAATACTGAATGTTGCAGTTTTTTAGTTAAATTACGTAATTAAAACTGAATTATTACACAAACTGAAATACATCCAGATAGAATGCAATGTTACTCCAATCTTTTATTTCAGAGATCAGACATTTAATAATTTGAAAAAAATATATTAAAATGTCAATGAGAGATACAGCTGCTTTATATTCAATTTTATTTGAATAACTTCGGAATCAATGATCATCATGAGCATAATATTTTATGGTAGAGTGAAATCAATATTAATTTTAAAAATTTGAAATTACTGACCATTTTCAGTGCAATTCACAAGGATTTTTAAAAAGATATTCTAAGTTTGTTTACTGAGGTGGGAGATGAGGAGTTGCATGTTGGTCTGATCACAACTCAGTCAGT
Organism: Rhincodon typus; assembly: GCF_021869965.1. Lineage (NCBI taxonomy): Eukaryota > Metazoa > Chordata > Chondrichthyes > Orectolobiformes > Rhincodontidae > Rhincodon > Rhincodon typus. Next base: position 42,266,134 of record NC_063350.1, on the reverse strand, counting down.
TGTTAATGCAATGCTAAATCAGATTTATTATTAGTGATTCTCTTAACTTTATAGCAAAGGACAGACCTACACATAATATTTCACTCACCAGAATTAAAAATGATCAAGTTTACCCCATTACAGTAAAAGAACTGAACCAATTAATAATTAGTCAAAATCAACTGTTCAATGTTTCAAATTTCAATAATCTACTCAAGGTGGCAATAACAATTATATTTTAGATTTGAATTCCACTTTACTTTCTGATAACATTCCAGGAGTTCAGCACTTGCTTACTCCACATAAAAGAATCCTTTCCTTCCAATGCCACGGCACTGTAAAACATTAATTTAGAGTCATAGAGATATACAGCACAGAAACAGACCCTTTGGTCCAACTTGTCCATGCCGACCAAATATCCTAAATAAATCTAGTCCCATTTGCCAGCATTTAGCCCATATCCCTTTAAACCCTTCTTATTCGTATATTCATCCAGACGCTTTTTAAATGTTGTAATTGTACCAGCCTCCATCACTTCCTCTGACAGCTCATTACATACACGCACCACCCTCTGTGTGAAAAGTTTGCCCCTTAGGTCCCTTTTAAGTCTTTCTTCTCTCACCTTAAACTTATACCCTCTAGTTTTAGACTCCTCACCCCCCCACCCCAGGCCAAAGACTTACCTATCCATGCCCCTCATGATTTTATAAACCTTTATATGGTCACCCTTCAGCTCCCGACGCTCCAGGGAAATAGCCCCAGCCAATTCAGCCTCTCCCTGTAGCTCAAAACCTCCAACCTTGGCAACATCCTTGTAAATCTTTCTGAACCCTTTCAAGTTTCACAACATCCTTCCTACAGCAGGGAGACCCGAACTGAGTGCAGTATTCCAATAGTGACCTAACCAACCTCCCAACTCTTATACTCAATACACTGACCAACAAAGGCAAGCATAATAAACACTTTTTTCACTATCTTATCTACCTGCAACTTCGCTTTTAAGGAACTATGAACCTGCACTCCAAGGTCTGTTTCTTCAACAACACTCCCTAGGACCTTACCATTAAGTGTATAAGTCCTGCCCTGATTTGCCTTTCCAAAAATGTAACATTTATTTAATTTAAACTTCATCTACCACTCCTTGGCCCTTTGGCCCATCTGATCAAGGTCCTGTTGTACTCTGAGGTAACCTTCTTTGCTGTCCACTACACCTCCAATTTTGGTGTCACCTGCAAACTCACTAACCATACATTCCATGTTCACATCCAAATAATTTCTATAAATTACAAAAAGCATTGGACCCAGCACCGATCCTTGTGGCACAGCGCTGGTCACAGGCCTCTATTCTGAAAAGCAAACCTCCATCACCACCCTCTGACTCCTACCTTTGAACCAGTTCTGTATCCAAATGGCTAATTCTCCTTCCATTCCATGTGATCTAACCTTGCTAACCAGTCTACCATGAGGAACCTTGTTGAACACCTTACTGAAATCCATATAGGTCACATCCACTGATCTGCCTTCATCAATCCTCTTTGTTGCTCCTTCAAAAAACTCAATCAAGTTAGTGAGACATGATTTCCCATGCACAAAGCCAAGTTGACTATTCCTAATCAGTCTTTGCCTTTCCAAACACATGTAAGTCCTGTCCCTCAGGATTCCCTCCAACAACTTGCCCATCACCGATGTCAGGCTCACCGGTCTATAGTTCCTTGGCTTTTCCTTACCACCTTTCTTAAATAGTGGCATCACGTTAGACAACCTCCAGTCTTCCAGCACCTCACATGTGACTATTGATGAAACAAATATATTGGCAAGGGGCCCAGCAATCATTTCCCTACCTTTGCAAAGAATTCTAGGGTATACCTGATCAGGTCCCAGGGATTTATCCACTTTTATGCATTTTAAGACATCCAGTACCTCCACCTCTGCATGATGGACATTTTTCAAGATGTCATCATTTATTTCCTCAAATTCTCTATCTTCCATATCCTTCTCCACAGTAAACACTGAGGCAAAATACTTATTTAGTATCTCCCCCATCTCCTGCGGTTCCACACATGGACGGCCTTGCTGATCTTTCAGGGGCCTTATTCTCTCCCCAGTTACTCTTTTGTCCTTAATGTATTTGTAGAATCTCTTTGGATTCTCCTTAACCCTATTTGCCAACACTAGCTCATGTCCCCTTTTTGCCCTCCTGATTTCCCTCTTAAGTATACTCCAATTGCCTTCATTTGATCCCTGCTTTCTATACCTGACATATATTTCCTTCTTATTCTTAACAAAAGCCTCAATTTCTCTAGTCATCCAGCATTCCTTACACCTACCTGCCTTGCCCTTCACCCTAACAGGAACATTCTGTCTCTGGACTCGTTATATCATTCTTGAAGTCTTCCAATTTTCCAACTGTCCCTTTATCTGCAAACATCCAGCCCCAATCAACTTCTGAAACTTCTACTGCCAAAATTAGCCTTCCTCCAATTTAGAACTTTAACTTTTAGATCCGGTCGATCCTTTTCCACCACTATTTTAAAGCTAATAGAATTATGGTCACTGGCCCCGAAGTGCTCCCCCACTGACACCTCAGCCACTTGCCCTGCCTTATTTATTTCAAGACACTTAACAGGTAAGGCAGGTGAACTCAGGCCATGGTTTGGAACATGGGACTGGGCTATCCTAGCAATTACAGGGACAATTACAGAGGCTCAGGGATGGACTGGACTGGCAGCTTAATGTTCCACGGTATAGTTGCTATAGGAAAGACAGAAGATGGGGGGAAGGCAGTAGGGGGGAGAGGGGAGTGGCGTTTTTGATTAGGGATAACATAATAGCTGTACTTAGAGAGGGTATTCCTGGGAATATGTCCAGGGAAGTTATTTGGGTGGAACTGAGAAATAAGAAAGGGATGATCACCTTATTGGGAATAAGTCAGCGGGAAATTGAGAAACAAATTTGTAAGGAGATCTCAGGTATCTGTAAGAATATTAGGATGCTTATCGTAGGTGATTTTAACATTCCAAACATAGACCGGAATACCATAGTCTAAAGGGACGGAGAAGAATTTGTTAAGTGTGTACAATAAAACTTTTTGATTCAGTATGTAGATATACCTACTAGAGAAGGTGCAAAACTTGACCTACTCTTGGAATTTGTTGGAAATAACATCTCAGTTAATTGAAATGTATATATTTGGTAAATGACATTGGAAAGAATAAACAAATCAAGCAGAGAGAACTAAAAAAGAACTCACAAGCTACGTTTATAGAACATAGAACATAGAATAGTACAGCACAGTACAGGCCCTTTGACCTACGATGTTGTGCCGAACTTTTACCCTAAACCTAAGGTCTACCTAACCTCCACCCCTACCTTATACTATCATCCATATGCCCATCTAATAGCCACTTAAATGCCCCTAATGAGGCTGACTCGACTACCCTCTCCAGCAATGCATTCCACGCCCCTACCACTCTCTGAGTAAAGAACGTACCTCTGACGTCTTGCCTATATCTACCTCCACTCACTTTAAAACTATGCAGCCTGTAATAGCCACCTCCACCCTAGGGAAAGGTCTCTGGCTGTCCATTCTATCTATACCTCTGATTATTTTGTACACCTATATCAAGTCACCTCTCATCCTTCGTCGTTCTAAAGAGAAAAGCCCTAGCTCTCTCAACCTTTCCTTGTAAGCCCGTCATTCCATTCCAGGCAACAAGCTGGTAAGTCTCCTCTGTACCTTTTCCAATGCTTCCACATCTTTCTTGTAATGAGGTGACCAGAGCTGGACACAATACTCCAGATGTGGCCGAACCAGGGTTTTGTATAGCTGGAGCATAACTTCATGGCTCTTGAACTCAATCCCTCTATTAATGAAAGCTAACACACCATACGCCTTCTTAACAACTCTATCCACCTGGGTGGCAGCATTCAGGGAACTGTGGACATGAACCCCAGGATCCCTCTGTTCCTCCACGCTGCCAAGAATCTTTCCGTTAACCCTGTATTCTGCTTTCAAGCTTGTCCTTCCAAAATGAATCACCTCACACTTTTCAGGATTAAACTCCATCCGCCACTTCTCAGCCCAGCTCTGCATCCTATCAATGTCTCTTTGTAACCTACAACAACCCTTCACACTATCCACAACTCGACCCACCTTCGTATCATCCGCGAACTTACTAATCCACCCTTCCACTCCTACAACCAAATTATTTACAAAAATCACAAATAGAAGAGAACTCAGAACAGATCCTTATGGTACACCACTCGTAACTGAGCACCATGTTGAATATTTTCTGTCCACTACCACCCTTTATCTTCTAAGGGTCAGCCAATTCTGAATCCAGTCTGCCACATTTCCCTCTATCCAATGCCTCCTTACTTTCTGCATGAGCCTACCATGGGGAAACTTATCAAACGCCTTACTTAAATCCATGCATACCACATCCACTGGTCTACCTTCATGCACGTGTTTGGTCACCTCTTCAAAGAATTCAATAAGGTTTGTGAGGCATGATCTACCCCTCACAAATTCATGCTGACTTATCACAAATCAAACTGTGTCTATCCAAGTGAGCATAAATCCTATCTCTCAGAGCCATTTCCAACAATTTGCCCATTACTGACGTAAGACTAACTTGTCTGTAATTTCCAGGGTTATCCCTATTCCCTTTTTTGAACAAGGGAATGACACTTGCCACTCTCCAATCTTCTGGCACTATACCTGTGGACAGTGAGAATGAAAAGATCATCACTAGAGGCCCTGCGATCTCCTCCCTCGTTTCCCATAGAATCCTTGGATAAATCCCATCAGGCCTGGGGTCTTATCTTTCTTCAAGTTCCTCAAAATTCCTAGTACATCTTCCTTACTAACATCCACCTCCTCTAGCCTACCAGTCTGTTTCGCACTGTCCTCCCCGCCAACTAGGTCCCTCTCAGTTGTGAATACCGAAAAAAAGTATTCATTAAGGACCTCTCCTGTCTCTTTAGGCTCCGTGCACAAATTCCCTATACAATCCTTGATTGGCCCTACTCTTTCTCTGGTCATTCTCTTCTTCCTCACGTACGTGTAAAAAGCCTTAGAGTTTTCCTTGATCCTATCTGCCAAGTTTTTCCCATACCCCTTCTCGCTCTCCTAAGCCCTTTCTTCAGCTCCTTCCTGGCTAACTTGTATCCCTCTAGAGCCTTTTCCGATCCTTGTTTCCTAAACCTTATATAAGCATCCTTCTTCCTCTTAACCAGGCATTCGACCTCTCTCGAGAACCAAAGTGCCCTCACTCGACTGCATCTTCCCTGCCTGCTAGGGACAAACATATCGAGCACACGCAGTATGCATTCCTTATGTAGTGGCATTCCAGGCTACAGAGAACCCTAAAGAGTTTGACAGCTAATGAAGCTCCGTTGAAGATATTGTTTCAATGTAGGAAAAACTTAGCAGCCAATTTGGACAAACCGGTGATACAGGTTCTTTTGCAAATACCTGAAAAAGCAGTCAGGATCTTAGGTTGTAGGAACTGCCGATGCTGGAGGGTCCAGACCCGAAACGTCAGCTATCCTGCTCCTCTGGTGCTGCCTGGCCTGCTGTGTTCATCCAGCTCTACACCTTGTTATCTCAAGATCTTAGGTTAACATCTGTTTCAAAAGATAACACCTCAAACAATGCGTTATACCCTTGGTTCTGCACTACCAGCCTTAACTTTGGAGTTTTAGCCACAGAATGAGACTTGACCTATAGCTTTCTGAATCAGAGGCGAAAACATTACTAGCTAAGCCACAGTTAGCACCTGAATAAGCATAACATTTCAATTATGGCATAAAGTCCAACTGAAAATATGAAGACCTTTCTTCTCACCACTAATGTTTCCTGTCCTTCTAAACCGTTCTTTTTAAGAATTATTTTCAAGAAGTGGGCAATGCTACTAAGGCAAGCATTTATTGCCCAATCCCAGTTGTCCTTGAGAAATTAATTCTGGTGAAACTACTCTCAAAATGACGTCAGGTGGAGAATTCCAGCATGTCAACCCTTTGAATAATAATGGAATAGCCATATTCAGGCTGTTCTTTTTTTCTCTATAGAGTTCTTGTGAAACTTTAAATGTTCATAACATTGGAAGTACACATAACAGAAGCAAACTGTAAAACAGCATATGAAAATACTATTCATTTTCTTCAAAGTTTGTGATGTTCATGTTATTAATGCTGGAAAAAAAATCAATTGAAAATGGTGATAGTCATCAAAAAAATGAACTGTTACAAAATAAGTTGAACAAAATACCATTTAAATTGGGTTATTTTCAAGCCTAGAAATTTGAACTTTGTTTGAAAACCACTATTTTTAATTATTTGTTTGTTGTTTGTTCTGTCGAGTGTGTATCTACAGTTAATAAAGATTAAACTTGCACAAGAAATTATGAACACTCTGCACAGCCACATTAAGATAGTTTTAGATGTGAAGAGGAATTTAGTAGACGATAGTGTTTCTACCTGCCTGCTGTGTTTTGCAACATTGAGTTTTTATTTTACTTTTCCAGCATTTGCATTATTTTGCATTTTGCTTACAAAACATCAGTGATCCTGTTAATTTTTTTCCAATTGGACATTCTCCATAAATTGATTAACATTTTTGACCATTATTTTATTCATTAAGTACTTTTTAATCAAATTAGTTGATTTTAATTAGCATAATTATAGACAAATTACCGATAGCTCGAGCTTCTAGGTTTAACTAATAAGATCAACACAACCAATTATTAAACTGGAGAAATTCGCATCTCTGTTTGTTGCTGGTAAAATAAATAAAATGTGATAAGATTAAAAATCTTGAGCGGAATATAAAAATGACTTCAGGAGTGGGAAACATGGCGGGCTATGTGAATTAGTGAAATGACTACGACAGGTTTAGACTAAAAATTAAGTCGATGGTGTGACAGATTCCTACTTATACTGCATTTGCATGTTATGAATAGTCATTATATTAAAACTTGTAAAAGTTAAGTGCTACCTTCAAGATTAAGTCATGGCACAAAAGTTTCCATTCAATGGTGACAAGCAGCAGTTAGCTTTGTGCAGTTGTGTCCATTGAATTTGGGAGCTGGGGGAACTGAAGCAGGAGAATAGCAATGTGTAGGTAAGGTAAAATCGTCATAGTCACAGAGTGAACGAGTGAGTGTTTGAGATGACTGGTGGTTGTTTAACTGGAGGGACACCATACCTCAGACGTAGGGAGGAATTGAGATTGAGCATCTTTCATGATACCCTCAGCCAGTGAAGGAAATGACTCCATGTTATTGATGCCATTCTGAATCGCGAAACGGCTGTTCAGCCAACTGAGCTAACTGAACCCCAGCAGCTTTCAGGAAGGGGTTGGCACTGACAGAGGGATGCCCAGAGTAATCAAGTCCAGTGGGGAGTGTTTAGGCAGAGGTATAGAGGGCAGGAAGAGGGTTTCAAAGAAGAAGAGAGAATGGCACTCGGGTATAGAAATGTGCAGCAGGAATGGCCTGGCATGGTTTATGGGTAAGGATGGAGGGTGGGTGATGATAAATGCAATGAAGTGCCTAAAGGGCGTATATATCACTGTCCAATATTGTGCCCATGCATCATGCAGAGAGTGCTATCTGGCACGGGGAACATTCACAGTCATAAAGTTGGGAGATTTTGATTTCTGGTGTGGTGGGAGGATACAGTTACATATATACATATGAATTAAAGCAGAAGTCAACCAGTTGTCACTTCATCCACCATTCAATTAGGTTAGGGCTAATCTGATTCCTCCACATTTCCAACAGTTCACAATAATCTTTCAGCTCTGGAATACAATGTGAGAAAATGTGAGGCTGTGCACTTTAGCAGAGATAGAAGAGCTGAATTTTATTTAAATGAAGAAAGGCTGCAGAAAGATTTTCTGAGTATGCAGAATAACTATATTCCAACAATAAAAGAAGGACTGACTATCTGCATTTAATTAAATAAGTTAAAGAAAGCAGGTCAAACGAAAGAACAGTATTTAAAAAATGGTAGGGAATAGTTAAAAGATTAATTTGGAGAAAGAAATTAGAGTAAGGTAAGAAGCTTGGTAGAAATATATTAAAAAGATAGCAAAAGTTTCTACAGGTATTTAAAAAGGAGAAGATTAAGTAAAATGAGTGTTGGTCCTCTCAAATTGAGAATATGGTGTTAATAGGGGATAGCAAAGAAATGGCAGATGAACTGAACAAATATTTTGTTCTGAGTTTACTACAGAGGATATAAAAGCATTCCAGTGGTAGCTGTAAATCAGGAGGTGGAAGAGAAAAAGGAAACTCGCGAAATTACAATCAATCACTAGGGAAGTGGTACTGAACAAGTTGATAGAGCTGCAGGTGCCCAGCCGCCAGACCTTGATGATCATAATTCCAGGATGTTAAATATGATGGCTAATTAAGTCTTAGAAACATTAATTTAACTTTCCAAAATTTGCTAGATTCAGGAAATGTCCATTCAGAATGGAAAGTAACAAATAAAATTCCTCTATTCAAAAGGGAGCGAGGCAGAAACAGGAAACTATTGGCCAATTACTTTGAAGTATGTCATTTGTAAGGTATTATTAAGGTGGTTGTAGCTGACCACATAGAAAATAATTCAAGGTAAGTGGGAAGAATTTATATGGTTTTGTGAAAGGGAAACCATGGTCAATAATTTATTGGACTTCTTTCAGGGAGTAACATCCACCATGTGTAAAGGATGTTGCCATGCTGTACTTATATTTCATGAAGACATTTGACGAGGTGCCATATGAAGGTTATTGCATGAAGTAGAAGCTCATGGTGTAGGGAATAACGTGTTAGTGCCGATAGAAGATAGACACTATCCATAAATAGATCTTCCTCTGATTGGCAGAGTATGACAAGACAGTCCTGCATGAGGCTGACATCTCAGTTTTAAAAATTGATATCAGTGACTGAGGTGAAGAGAGAAAAGGCACAGTAGGTATATTTGCAGATGACACAAAAATATGTGTGAACGTTTGTTGTGAAGAGAACGGATATTGTTAAGTTCAAAGAGTCAATAAAAATCTGATACATGGAATAGAATGTGAGAAAATGTGAAACTGTTCACTTTGCCAGGAAGAATAAAAAAGTATTACTTAAATAGAGAATGAATGCAAAGTTCTAATGTGCACAGGGATCTAGGTGTTCTTGTGTAGGAGTCACAAAATTTATAGCAAGCCATTAAGACTAATGGGATGTTATCCTTTATTACAAGAGTATTGAACATTAAAGTAAGGATGCTATGATTCAGTTATACAGGGCATTAGTGAAACCACATCTCAAATACTGCCTCTAGTTTTGCTCACCATATTTAAGGAAGGATTTAAAGGAACCACTGGAAGTGTTTAGATAAAGCTTACTCAATTATTACCAGGAATGAACAACCTATCTTATGGTGGATGAAGGAATATGCTGGTTTGTTTTCACTGGAGTTTAGAAGAGTTAGAAGTGACTTGATTGAAGTATGCAAGATCTTGAATCGTCTTAACAAGTTAGATGTGAAAATGGTGACCCCCTTTGTGACTGAATCCAGAACTAAAGGGCACTGTTTTAAAGTTGGTTGTCACACTTTTCAGATAGACATGAGGAGAATATTTTTGCCTCAGACGGTTATAACTTTGGAACTCCCTGCCTCAGACGGTGGTAGAGGTAAGGTAATTAAGTACTTTTAAGGTGCAAGTCAATTGATAAAAATTAATAAATCAGGGGTGCTGAGGGGGCGAGTTTGAGGGGTCCTGGAGCAGATTGAAGGGGTGCACAGGACAAATGGCTCAAACCTTTGAAAGAAACAAGTTGACATACAAATTGTGACCTTGAGGTACAGCCTCCTCCTTATTGACATGGCTCTTTTACCATCCACTGAACTGTCATCTGATGGTAGGATCCCCAGTGTGGAAACTTGGCCCTGCCATACTACTGCAGGTGTTTCATGGGGCCAATGCTGGACCTATATATTCAGGTAAATCATGTGGGTGATGGTGCCCAATGCAAAATGGGAAGTGGTGCTCACGTTTAAGGGCATGAGAACACAAGAAATAGGAGCAGGAGTAGGCCATCTGGCCCATCGAGCCTGCTGTGCCATTTAATAAGATCATGTCTGACATTTTTGTAGACTCAGCTCCACTTACCCACCCGCTCACTATAACTCTTAATTCCTTTATTTTCAAACTTATATCTTTGCCTTACAAACTTTCAACGAGGAAGCCTCAACTGCTTCACTGGGCAGGGAATTCCACAGATTCACAACACTTTTGGTGAAGAAGCTCTTCCTCAACTCAGTCCTAAATTTGCTCCCCAATATTTTGACGCTATGCCCCCTAGTTCTAGTTTCAGTCGCCAGTGGAAACAACCTCCCTGCTTCTAGCTTATCTATGCCCTTCATAACTTTATATGTTTCTATAAGATCCTCCCTCATTCTTCTAAATTTCAATGAGTATAGTCCCAATCTACTCATAAACCAACCCTCTCAATTCCAGAATCAACCTCCACTTTACCCCCTCCAGTGCCAGTATATCCTTTCTCAAGCCAGGAAACCAAAAACACAGAGACCACAGTAATACAGGTGTGGCCTCATCAGCACCCTATACAGCTGCAGAATAACCTCCCTGTTTTTTAACTCCATCCCTCTCGCGATAAAGGACAATATTCCATTTGCCTTCTTAATTACCTGCTGCACCTGCAAACCAACTTTTTCTGTGATTCACGCACAAGGTCACCCAGGTCCCTCTGCACAGCAGCATGCTACAATTTTTCACCATTTAAATAATACTCCATTTTGCCATATTCCTACCAAAACGATGACCTCACATTTACCAATTTGTATTCCATCTGCCAGACCTTTGCCTGCTCACCTTTGGTTTTGGTATCCGTAATAACACGCCACAACATAATTTGTACCCAGTGAACTTCTTAAAATTCAAAACATCTCCTTCTACATTTAGCAAAAATAATTGCCTAATATTTGTTGTCAAATTAATGACAGGTCCAATAGTGTTCTCACGTATTTATACACAAATACTTCAGCAATGTCAGACACAGGCAGATGGTTAGCCTAAGAAAACAGGCATGGGGATTGCAATGAACGATGACTCCATTGTCATTGTATAGAATTCAATTGGCAGTTCTCCAGTGATGAGCTGCCTGCTCATTATAATGATTTCTGTATGCTTGATAAATCCTTTTTTGCACTTCTTTTCAAATCTAATTACCATGTGCTAAGCAGGACAGATAATGAATGGTACAGAATGAGATATACAACATCACTACAAGATGACATTTGAATATAAATTGTCAAACATCTTTGAACATAAATTTATAGCTTCTAGACATCCAAATAAAAATCCACACTGACACTTGGAAACAAACATTCTTAAATTTTGGGTTGTAAAATACACTCTATTGACAGTCTAACCATCACCAGTCTGATTCACATAATGACTGTCCAAATATGCCAGTGAAACATTTTCTTTTAGACGATTTCCCATCATGACTTTTCATTTCTCCATGTAGTGGCAAAAAAAAAGTTTAAGAGATAAATACCAGAGAGTATACATTCAAGAACATGGTTTCAATACAGGATGAAGTTGACTGACCTCACGTGAATGTTCAAAGTTGGTGAATGCATCACTAAATAAGATATAACCAATTAGATTAGCCTCATACACTGCTGAATTTACCATATCCCAGTCATTCATCTACTGTCAATCTCTATCAATCACTCATACCTTACACTCATTAGCATCACTCTGCACTCGCACTGTTGCAACCCTCACATTCTCATTTCGCAGCTTTGCACACAAGAGTCAGCTATTCAACTGCGATAGCCACATCACTAATTTACACTCCACAACAACCTGACACGGTTGCAACTCTCATCCAGGAGAAGGTGACGACAAGCACCAAGCTGAGAGTAAGAGATGTACGTGGAGATTCTAACTCCTGTGGAGAAGAAGATGATCCTCATTAATGTGCAAGGCCATTGCTGAGGCCATGGGCAGCATCAGGACTGAAGGGAGTGTAGATGACAGCATCCACAGAATTAATCCTCATTGCAGGATGAAGAAGCAATCTCTTCTGATTCTGACGGTATAAGCAAGCATTTCTTACACTCTCCTCTTCCTGCACAGAGTCTTTGCACTCCCCTTTCTTATTTCATACACACAAGAATGACAATTTGTCAATAAATAGATCAAAGAACGAGCTTTCCGTGTCTAAATTGCATTCACTATCTTTGCAATGTTAGTTCCATCTGTTCTACTGCTACAATCGAGAAGTCACCATACTGGAAAGATTTAGATGGGAGCTGCAGTGATTTGAGTAAAACATATAAATCCAAACAAAGAGGAGATTGGAGACAAATTATTGTTCACTAATACCCTGGCACTAAAAACTAATTTCTACAAGCATGGAGATTCATTTGCTGGGATTTTAATTACTGTTTGTGATATTTTTGAACTCATCACTTCCCAGTTCAGCCAGCCCACTTAAAAACAATGGAAGAATCTATTTGGATGGAATTATGATTCCTTGCAAAGGCAGGCAGGTGTGCTAACTGCAGTTGGGCCAACATCAACTATTCAACATTGTCTTGTCATTCTTCAGAGAATCCCCACCATTTATATCACAAATCAATACCAAATAGCAGTTTAAAAAATCATATTAAAATCAGTAGATCAATATGTTTACCGAGAGCTAAGGAGCAAAAATTTAAACTAAATAGTTTATAGGCCGACTCGAAAATGTGAAAATTATTAAGAAACAAATTTGCAGGAAAATTACAGAGAAATTAAAGATTTATGTAATATTTATAAAGAGACACAAATGTTAAGAATTATATGAAAATGTTTGCCAGGACACTCAGATCCAGAACAATGAACAGCACAGATCAGGTTTCTGTACATAACAAAAATGACTGTTGATTACAAGTAGTTTAGACTCTGGCTATAGGTAAACAGTTATGACGTGTCACCATATATCACTACTAATTAAACTCTAATCCCTTAATAAACTCTCCCTGAAACACACAGACAGACATAGACATACCAAGAATCATAGCTGGTATTGGTGGAGAGAAAGGCTGAGAAAGCAGTTCAGTGGTTCCTATTCTCAAATATTGCTGTGATGATTCTTGTCCTGTCAGAAAACTGCTTTTCAGTTGGCCTTCTCTGGATTCTTTCACTGGTTTGCATGAGGTACAGGGTGGCCAGTTCACTTATAAAAAGTCTCTGACTGATCAATTAAAGCATTATAGCACACAGCAGTTGCTGAAGGAAAGATAAACTGTTTTTCTCCACACTTAAGGTAGCTTTTACTGTAGAGAACAGAGCAAACTTCTGAGCTGATGGAGATTTGATAATTTTGCCGTATCTAGTTCATAGCTCCAAGTTGTTCAGCTACCTGAGAACAAAGTATTTAGTTATTGCAAGCAGAAGGCGTATGTCATTGATAACTGGCAACCAGTCCAAAGACGACTCAGTTACTTGTACAAATCTAGGCTCGATTTGTGCATAACCCATCTGCTCCAGTTTATCTACAAACTATACTTTAAATACTACTTGAACAAACAGCTGTATAGATGATATTTTCCTTGAGCATCAAGTTACTTGCCCTCAAAACATGCATCAATCCTCATCTATTTTTAGGAAAACAGTTAAAAACAATACAGAAAAATAAAAAGATAGTCTTCCAGTATTGAAAAAAATTGTGGCAAATAGGGTCGGGGGTGGGAGGGAGTGCAAAATGAAAAACACTAAATTAATTACCTTTATTTAAACATGCATAGTATTCAGAACAAAGTCAATAAATGAACAAATAGCTAAGTTTAATGGTTATGATCTCATAGACATTTTTGAGACAATTATAAGAAGGTTAAAACTGGGAACTAAATATTCAGGGGTAGGTAACTTTTCAAAAGAACAAGCAGGAAGGAAAGAGAGGTGGAGTGGCTTAAGTAATATGAAATTAAATAAGTACGATAGCTAGAAATGATCTTAGATCAGAAGTAGGAACATCCACATGGGTTGACGTAGGAAATAACAAGGTGAAGATGACATTGGTGGGAGAACCCTCTAAGAATAGTAAAACTTGTGGTGACGCTGTGGCTTTGAGAGGTGTATATTGTCCTTTTAATGTTTGAAAAGAGGCTTTGAGCCCCAGGTGCCAAGCTGCCTTCTCGAAGCCAATAAAGTAAACAGCTTGTGAGGCCATGGTGCTTTAAGTTGGAACAATAGAAGCAGCATGAATGGCTGGAGTCAGGCTCCTACCAAACTAGAGTTTTATTTTAGCTTTTTGTATTTGTAGAGGTTTTGAAGCGACAGCAAAATGCTTGCGCACTCCCTCTCTCTCTCTGTCAGAATTTTCTCTTGAGGTTCTTTCCTCCTGGGCTAGAATAACATTGCATGAGGGACAACCTGTTTTACTGAATTTGTCTTTGCCATGGGTGTGTTTATGGGATGTTACAATATTGGAACAGTTGCTGTTTTGTCGTTAAATAATCTATTATTTTGCTAAGTTTCCCACTTGAGTTAATTATACAAGTTCTTCTTTCTTTTGTTTGTGTCCTAACTCGATGCAAGAATAAAGTGTGATTTGCTTAAAGCCGAAAAGTGTGACCAACCAAGTTATATCTGGAACACAGCACCTTACATTTGCCTTTAAATAAGATAAACGTTAGGGTGTACGCTATTTCCTTGATATATTTGAAGAGGGTTTGATCTGGTCCATAACATACTATAGAACAGAGAATAAAATCGAGAGTTCTTTTACCCCAAAGCAAATAGATTTATAATAAAATAGGCAAGTCTTGCTTAAACTACACAAGGCACTGGTTAGACCACACCTGGAATATTATAATTAGTTATGGTTGCCTTTTTGAAAGACATACTAGCATTAGACGCAGTTCAGAGAATTATCATAAAGTTGACTCCGAGTATTGAGGGATTGTTGTATGAGGAGAGGTTGAGTCGGGCCTATTGTCACTGGAATGTGGAAGAATGAGAGGCAACTGAATTTAAACATATGAGCTGCTAGAAGTTTTGACAGGGTAGGTATGAGATGCTGTTTCCCCTTGTGGGAGAGTCTAGAACCAGAGGGCATAATCTCAGAGTAAGGGATCAGCCTTTGACGACAGAGTTGAGGAGGAATCTTTTCTCTCAAAGGCTAGTCAACCAGTGGAATTGTTTAGCATAGAGAGTTGTCAAGGCTGGGACATTAGGTATATTTAGGGCTAAGATAGACAGACTTTTAATCAAGGGTCATGAAGAAAATCTTGAAGCCACTTTCCTGCCTTATCAGGTCAGCCATGATTGCTATTTGATTGCTATTTGATTGGGTCTCTTCTGCTATTCAATGGGCTGAATGGCCTAATTCTGCTCCTACAGCTTACCTAGTCTTATGCTCTAAGTGGGAACTATTCTCCTTGGAGAAAAGACCATTGTGAGGACATTTGATAGATGTGTTTAAAATCACAACAGGTCAGCACAGAGCTAGACACTGCTTAACATGGTGGAATGGTCAAGGAGCAGAGGGGATAGATTCAAGGTAATTAGCAAAAGAAACAATGAATGTAAAATGATTTCAGAGATAGTA
This sequence comes from Rhincodon typus, assembly GCF_021869965.1. Classification (NCBI taxonomy): domain Eukaryota; kingdom Metazoa; phylum Chordata; class Chondrichthyes; order Orectolobiformes; family Rhincodontidae; genus Rhincodon; species Rhincodon typus. The sequence goes on along the minus strand of NC_063350.1, from coordinate 42,250,544 downwards.
GGAACTGCAGATGCTGGAGATTCTGAAGAAGGGTCTAGGCCCGAAACGTCAGCCTTCCTGCTCCTCTGATGCTACTTGGCCTGCTGTGTTCATCCAGCTCTACACCTTGTTATCTCGAATATATAATGATGTTTTCATTTTCACCCAGTGAGTGGTTAGAATCTGGAATGCACTGCTTTAAAATTTATTGGAGGCAAGTTCAATTAAGGCAATCAAAAAAAAAACAGCATCTGAAAAGGAATAATGTGCATGGCTTCAGGGAGAAGGCACGGGAAATGGCACTTGGTAAATGGCTCCTCTCTATAGCCTGCATACAATGGGCAAACATCTCCTATTGTGCTGTAACCGTTCTATGTTACTGTTCTTAATGTTTTATATGGCAATATCATTTCAAATAAGATCTCCACAGACAGAGGAAAAAAGATTCAGTTTTTCAATCTGGGCTGGATTCCAAATCAAGTCCTCTGCAACACCCTGTCTTGCAATAGCACAAAATTGTCGATGGTGCTGAAAATTAATAGGGTTAAAGAACTGCTGTGTTGAATTAAAAACGCATATAGATGTGATGATTCATGAGTTTATTTCTCATTTAATAAATGACTGAAGTGTTTGCTTTAACACTTCAATGTGGTTTTATTATTTTGAAACAGATGGTATATATAGGTTTTATAAACAAAAAAAAACATAATTAAGGATGGGAAGGATGCAGTTCAAATTTCAATTTATCCCTCTGCTGAACTTATTAAAAGTTCTGAGATAGTAGGAATTGCAGATGCTGGAGAATCTGAGATAACAAGGAGTAGAGCTGGATGAACACAGCAGGCCAAGCAGCATCATAGGAGCAGGAAAGCTGACGTTTTGGGCCTAGACCCTTCATCAGAAATGGGGGAGGGGAAGGGGGTTCTGAAATAAATAGGGAGAGAGGGGGAGGCGGATAGAAGATGGATAGAGGAGAAGATAGGTGGAGAGGAAACAGACAGGTCAAAGAGGCGGGGATGGAGCCAGTAAAGGTGAGTGTAGGTGGGGAGGTAGGGAGGAGATAGGTCAGTCCAGGGAGGATGGACAGGTCAAGGGGGTGGGATGAGGTTAGTAGGTAGGAAATGGGGGTGCGGCTTGAGGTGGGAGGAGGGGATAGGTGGGAGGAAGAACAGGTTAGGGAGGCGGGGACGAGCTGGGCTGGTTTGACCTGTCTGTTTCCTCTCCACCTATCTTCTCCTCTATCCATCTTCTATCCGCCTCCCCCTCTCTCCCTATTTATTTCAGAACCCCCTTCCCCTCCCCCATTTCTGATGAAGGGTCTAGGCCTGAAACGTCAGCCTTCCTGCTCCTATGATGCTGCTTGGCCTGCTGTGTTCATCCAGCTCTACACCTTGTTATATTAAAAGTTCTGGCTCATTCTCCACTGAACCTCCTTAACTGCTCGATGTTGCTAGAACTAACTTCTGGAGCTAGCATTTATTTTGCATCTTTTACAGAATTAGAACATTTTAAGAACTGAACTGCTGTAAGCTATTCTTCAAACACAAAGCAGTATAATAGTTTTTTTAGTTATTGCCTTTGTAAAAGTATACATGTCAAAGTTGGAGAAATCAACTCATTTGAGTTCCATGAGAAGATAAAGCAGTTATCTTCCTGAAATATGGAAATACATATTAACTCAAGGTTGGGAGCAAACAGCAGGTTGCTATTACAAGACTAGAAAATTCACAAAAATGGGTTTTGTGAGCACCTGCCAAATTTAACAACAGGACACGACTAACATTTGTTTTCTCACTAGCAACCAGCCAAATTTTGAAGCTAAAGAGTAAATCCTTGTCACCTGTTCAGTGGAAAGGAACTGGATAAGATCAAGATGTTGACTGGTGTGGAGACCAAAATCAGAATCAGAAGTCAAAAGATTAGGAATTCATGGGTTGGAGGAGGAAAATCAGAGGCAGCTAAAGATGTTCTCTGAAAGAGAAAGTCCAAGCAAACAATTAATATGGGCCAATAGTTTGCTTAGTGATGCCAGTGTACCGATTGGTCTCCCTTTTTCTATTGCAACTTTACAATTTGCCCCACCCTCCATTGTTTTCTCCAAGAGCAAAGTGACCCGCCATTTAATTATTCAACAGCCTGGAGCATGAGCAAGTGTATACTTTAGTATTGTTAGTAATAGTTCAGGACAGTATTATGTCACCATGTGGTAAAACAAAAATCATCTGATGCCGACGAATCATGAATTTCACATTCCAACAGCAACTGAAAATTAAAATTACGTTTTATTGTCCATTTACCCAAGTACAGGAATACATGACTACATGAAAATTGGACAAAATCACCATTCTTCAGCGACATCTTGGTTACAAAACCAGAACATTTTTTTAAAAAAAAGCTAAAAGGTAAGGGAAATGTCCAAATCTTAAAGTCTAAGGCTTATCTCCATATAGGTGTTTGGAAACACTGATGTCACGGACCGGAGTCTCAGTCAGCATGTGAGAGTTTCATATTGATTGCCAGGAGGAGTCGTATCTACTGCCATCGCCCCTTCTGACTGCCAAGGGGTTCTGCCATTCCGCATACTGCCCACTTTCACTGCCAATGTCACCACCTCCGATCATGGAGAGGAGCCCAGGAGGAGCCGTATCTGCCAGCACTGCCAATTCCAACCGCCAGGTGGCTGCCAACTTTTCACCCATAGGCCGCTCTCGCTGCCATGCCAATGTCACTGATTCACCCGCCGCAAAAGGTTTTGGAGTAAAGAAAAACAAAAAAAGAAAAAGAAAAAAAAATGAAAAAGAACAAAAATTAAACAAAGAAAAGAGGAAAACGGATGGGTTCAGATGAACCCCAGGCTCAGGAGCTTGCATGCAGCCCTGCCACTCTGCTGCCACTATAACAACATCCATTATTGCTCGAGTTTGGAACCAAATTTGAAATTTGAAGATTTACCCTTTCACTTCACAAGACAGTAGGTTGCAAATGGGAAAACAAATTCCACATCTTTGAAATCCACCCATTTTATGTCAATAGTCCACACAATTATGCATTTTTACTTTAACTTATTTATTCTATGTTCAAGTTAAATCAGAGAGAAATTGGGCAGCATAACATAAGCAGTAACTAATTAGGTCAGTAAATGTCTCTAGCAAGAACATTGTCAAAACCAAACAGCTTGAAATGACCCTGTGCAGCAATTACAATACAATTATTCACACAGCATAATCTCAAGGGCAAGATGTTAAAATGCAATTTTAATAAAGTTGTCAACACATCAGAGTAATTCCAGAAAGGTCAATAAAAACAATAAAATATGTGTAGAATGAATTGTAGCAAAGCTATAAATCAATCACTTAGTTTTCATGCGATCACAATAATCCTGATATTGAATTAAAGCTTCCAGCATTGCACTGCCACTACTGATAAAATATAAGACCTGTTATATTAAAGTACCATTCTAACTTATTAATATCAAGAACACTTGAATTTGCTTTGTCACAAATATCATCCTTCACCCATCTCTGTCCCTTCTTTTCTATTATGTTCCCATTTTTCTCAAATTTCTTAATCTTCACTTTCTCATGTTCTTCAATATTTCCTATCATTCTTCCTCCTTCTCATCTTTCTCCTATTAATCCTACACTTCTGTTCTTCCTTTGCGCCTTCTTTCTCTTTACCGTCTCCCTCCCCATTGTCCCATCTCTTGCACACACGCTCCACATGCACTCAATCCTCATGAGCCCCTGTTTTCTATTTTCTTCCTATTGCTGTCTCCGTCTTATTCTCTTCCACCTTACCTCTACCTTACTTCTTTGTCCTACATTTCACATGTATCAGAAAAATAAATTCAAATACCTCTGTTCACCATTGAGAACAAACAAAACGTAGCAAAAGACTATTCCTGGCCTGCATGATATGAAATAGTCATATTCCTGATTGCTTTGCCAAAGGTAAGATTCAAAAAGTAAGAAAAAAGTAATTTCAGTAGTTTTGTCTTGCTGCTTTAAGCAGGCATTTTTCTGTCTCAAGTCAACATATTTTGAAAGAAAACACACCAGGGACAATGCTGAGGAATGAGTAAAACATTATTTCCCTTCAATTGCCTTTAAAATGCCTTGACCAAGCTTGCCTTAACATAGGCCTGCTCTACCCGCTGAAGCCTGGGCCTGAGTTGAAAATTCTACCTCAAGACTGAAAGTTATTGTGAAGAAATTAAATGTGTATGATAGAGTTGCAACACTGGAGTTAAAAATGTTCTCACTTAATTGTTGATCAACAATAGGCAACAAATTAAACCAAATGGTACAATTGCTGGAATATACCCACCCCTCCAGTTTTGACACATGCACAAAAGGAAACTGCAATGTCTCTTTAAGACCAAAATGACCTCAGAATACACTAAAAGAAGGCTAATGGTTTACTGATTATTATGCTATTAGATTCCCACTTGTGGAAAGCTTAAAAGTTGGTGTGAGATAACAAGGTGTAGAGCTGGATGAACACAGCAGGCCAAGCAGCATCAGAGGAGCAGGAAGGCTGACATTTCTGAAGAAGGGTC
>NC_063350.1:42203092-42236007 GCF_021869965.1 Rhincodon typus | reverse complement strand
ATGGAGTCTAGATAGTTGGAGATCAGTTCGGTGGGGCAGGAGCAGGCGGAGACAATGGGTCGACCAGGGCATTCAGGTTTGTGGATTTTGGGAAGGAGACAGAAGCAGGCAGTACGAGGTTGGGGAACGATGAGGTTGGAGGCCGTGGGTGGGAGGTCACCTGAGGTGATGAGGTTGTGGATAGTTTGCGAGAACAATGATCATTGGTAGGTGTGGTTTTTATAGACTTGACATGCACCCATTGAGAGAAGTGGGCAAGTCCTTCCCCCCTGCCCCTTTTACTAGATCCAAAATCATAAAGTAGGCAGGGATTTTTTCTAAAAACAGGAAGTCCTGGTGAATTTGGTGAAACTTTGTTATTAATCATGAAAAATGTTTTCTCACCTCTCCCCACAAAATGTGGACAAGTAACAACACAAAATGGGATTCAAGCTCATTGGAGTTATCCACCTTTTCCAATTAACTTGACTCTTTGGTTTTTGCAGCATTGAGATGAGTTGAGATAATCAAGGTTTAGAGTTGCAAGTAATTGAAAAGAGTTTTGTAATACTTGACTATAATTGTTGCTTAATTTAAATTTCTTAAGTAAGGAGCGTAACCAAGAGGTTTGCGAAAGACACAAAAATTGATAGGGTGGCAAAAAGCATGAAGGATAGCTGTACATTGCCGGAGGATGGTCAGTTGGGAGAGCAACAGCAAATGGAATTCAGCCCAGAAAAGTGAGAGGTAATGCACTTGGGAAGATTGCAAGGCAGGGGATGACAGTACAAATGTTAGGATCTTGGAAAGTATCAATAATTGGAGGGACCTTGGTGTACACATCTCTCAATCCCTGAAGTTAGTAAGGCAGGTAGATCAGGTGCTTAAGGCAACATACAGGATACCTGCTTTTATTAGCCAAAGAATAAAATACAAGAGCACACAGAGGGTTTGCTGGAACTGTATCAAAATGTAGGTTAGGCCACCACCGGATTATTGTTTGCAGTTCTGGTCACCTCATAAAAGAAACTTATGATCGCACTAGAGAGAGCACAAAGGAGATTTGCCAGAGTGCTGCCCAAACTACAGGGTCTGAACGAGGATGAAAGAAAGATCGGGTAGAATCATAGAATCCCTACAGTGTGGGAGCAGACCATTCAGCCCTTTGAGTCCGCACTGACAATCTGAAAAGCCATTCCATCTAGATTCACTCCCTACCTTATAACACTGCATTTTCCCTGGCTAATCCACCTACCCGACACATCTTTGGGAGGAAACCAGAGCACCTGGAGGAAACACACACTGACATGGGCAGAATATGCAAACTCCACAAGGACAGTTGTCCGAAGTTGGAATTGAACCCAAGACCCACTGAGCCTCCATGTCTGCCGTTGTTATTCCAAGGAAAAACAAAGGTTAAAAAGGGACCTAATACTGGTGTACAAGATTATGAGGGGCATAGATAAGGCGGATAGGAAAATACTTTTACCATAAAAAGAGATATTAATAACCAGTGACACAACTAAGAAGTAGTAGGCTGAGAGGAGACTTGAAGAGAAACTTTTCTCCCCCCGCTCAGTGGTGGGAGTCTGGAACTCACCATCTGAAAGGGTGGTTGAGACGGAAACTCCTGTAACATTGTAGTTAAATATTCACTTGCCTTGTCAAAGACTCTGGGGCAATGGACCAAAAGTGGGAAAATGAGATTAGGGGAGTCAAATGTTTGTTGGCTGGAGCAGATACGATGAGGCAAATGGCCTTGTTCTGCACTGTAAACATGTGACTCTATTCTCAGTCCTTTCAGATCAGACAGCCAACATTGACAAGAAGAAACCAGGATAATTTTGCAATTAGAAACTTTTCCCATAATCTGGCCTCTGATGCATCTTCAATTTTCATCACTATACCATTGGTGACCAAGATAAGTTTTTGTTATTGTTTTTGTAAGGCCTGAGTTTTGAAATTATCTTCCAAAACGTCCCCATTTCTTTATCTCTCCCCCTTGAAGACAGTCCTCAAAACAAAAAACAACCAACCAATCTCTTACTTCAAAATTTCAATCACCTTAACATCTGACTGGATCGGGGTCTTTTTTGTCATATTGCTCTTGTACCTTTAAATGACTTACAACATTAAAAGGTGTCATATGAATTCAGGTTTCTGTTATGGAATGAGTTTGTTGCTATTTGCTTGCACATTGTTCTCTTGTTAATTAATGAGCTAATTGTTTTGATGTAATAAACATGGCTTTAGTTATTTAAAATTAGAGACATTATTTTGTAATAGTACGTTGGATAACTTTCAATTATTTGCTAGAACTTTGCGGGGAAAATAATACAATCTGACATTGAAAGTAGGAGATGAACAATTCTACTAAAAAAGTCTAAAAAAAAGTGAGCTTTTACATGACTTTGATGAATGATCTTCCATGTTTAATATATTTATCAAAATAATCTGACAAAGTCTTTCTATGGCAAATACCTGATTATCCCTTGATGTTATTTGATCAGAGATGATTCACCTTAAACCATGTGCAATACAAGAAGTAAATTGAATTGTTGGTATACCAGAGTGATAAAAAGATTAATTTAATATAAAGTAATAGATTAGATAACTTGGAGACATTTGTTTAAAAAAATTGAAATGCTGCGCCTAATACATATTACCGAGTCTAAACCTTAAGCACATTTTATGCAAATTACTAACAAAAGGTAATGGATTACATGCAGAAACAACTCAATAAATACAATTTCCAGAGATGTACAGGATACTTAATGTTATGAGTTACAAAACATAAGACAATGCTGCCCTCTATCCATTTCTTTATGCTATGTAATGAGGTACAACTTATTACACAACAATAACATTTCAAAGAGATAGGAAGAACTGCAGATGCTGGAGTCAGAGATAACAAAGTGTGGAGCTGGAGGAACACAGCCAGCCAGGCAGCATCAGAGGAGCAGGAAAGCTGATGTTTCGGGTCGGGACCCTTCTTCAGAATTGGGGAGGGGGAGGGGAGTTCAGAAATAAATAGAGACAGGACGGGTGTGGCTGGGCATGATGGGTGGGATGGTGATAGGTGAGTGCAGGTAGGGAGTGGTGGGGATTGGTCATTGGGATGGGTGGGGCGGATAGGTGGGAGAGAAAATGGACAGGTTGTGTCAGGTCAAGGAGGTGGGGATGAGAGGGAGGGTTGGTCATGGGATGGGGAGATTTTGAAACTGGTAAAATCCACATTTAGGCCATCGGGCTGTAGGCTCCCGAGGCGGAATATGAGGTGCTGCTCCTCCAGTTTCTGGGTAGTGTCATTGTGACACTGGAGGAAGCACATGATTTCAATGTAGCTTTGGGTTGTTCATTGCAGCAGTGGTTTCATCAGAGAAACCATCTATTCGTGATGAGTTTGATATATTTTCACTGAGGTAGAATAAGTAAAATAAGAGGAATCAGGTGCAGGGCAGCATTGTTTGTATATGGGGCCTCTGCCATCTGGAGAGGTTTAGGAACTGCAAGGTCTTCCTTTCTGTTAATGTGCAGCTGATGGGTGACCCTGTCAAGGCCACCATTTTGAGGAATGCTGTTATCTTTGCAGCAGCTTAAAATGCATTTATCCTATAATGATTAATCTTATCCACCATTTTTTGACCTTCTAGGACCCTAAGGGATATTGGCTGCCTGCTCTGAATTTTGTCATTGACCACATCTATCAACCCAACACACAAGCAGAGCAAGCATGTGTAACAAGAACCATGGAGTCACTTAGAAGATCATCAAGCAGGAAATTACCTTCCTCAAACAATAGTCCCCTGCACTGAATACTACAGCAGTGTAGTACCTGCTGAAGCTAGTCTTGAAGATAACCAAGGACGGGTTGCTGAACTGATGTCAAAATCTTCGAGTACTGTGATTCACAGCCTTGATACCAGAAATCTGACCAAATTTGGTTTGCACGACAACAAGTACAGATCTCATTGTTTCTGCCTGCAGTTCCACTGCAGCGCTGACACGTAAGGTGGTCTGTGCCCGTCCTGCAGTGAAAACTGAGGCAATGACCATCAGAGGATCCACCACAGAGGAGCCTTCTATTGCTATCATGATTTGACCATCGTTTCCACACTGGAAAGAATGGACGTCTACTGGAATTAGTTTGTTCTTTCACAATAATTGAAGATTCTGTGGCAGGCCTGCCAATGCAACAAATATCTCAGTGACATTTTTTTTGTCATTCATTCACGGGATGAGGGCATCGCTGGTTAGGCAGTATTTATTGCCCATCCCTAATTGCCCAGAGGGCAGTTAAGAGTCAACCACATTGCTGTGGGTCTGGAGTCACATGTTGGTCAGACCAGGTAAGGATAGCAGTTTCCTTCCCCAAAGAACATTAGTGAACCAGATGGGTTTTTTCCCAACAATTGACAATGGATTCATGGTCATCATTAGACTCTTAATTCCAGATATAGTGAATTCAAATTCCACCATCTGCCACGGGTCTCCCGAACATTATCTGGGTCTCTGGATTAACAGTCCAGCAATACTACTAGGCCATTACCTCCCCATCAACTTTCTCTTGTACATTGGTCAATTGAAGATCTCATTTGTAATCCCTCCAGCAGATTTCATGTGACCTTGCCCTCCAAAGACTAGGTACATGAGCGGTCCTTTTCCTCTGTCCTGGCTGCAGCTCACTCATGCCTGGTGACCCATTATGTGTGGATCCCAACTTTGTGCGTCAGATCGTGTAAAAAAGGTATCCCTTCATTGCTGGAGTGGGATTTCTCTTTCATTGGCTCTTTGGTGTGCTGTGGTTGTCCAGGCAGAGGATCTATCTGAAAATACAAATGTAGCTGACGATTGGAGAGAGTCGATAAGGAAAGCAGGAGATCCAAAGTCAAAATAAAGCTTCCACATTTTCCATACTCAGAGTAATTTTGAGGAGGAAGTTAAGGAGAGGATAAGGCCATCACCTTTGACCTCAGTGGCAGTAGATCACAAATTCTGTTGTTTCTTAACTTGGAGCACAAGCTCCTTGATCAGCCTATGGATGGAGTCTCTGTGGGTAACTTACTCTTCTCTGGTTCTTTCAGAGGTTATGGGCCACCTTATCTTTGAAGAGAAACAGCTACCTGCCAATGATTTTATGGCACATTATATGGGCAATGTATCTGCCATAGCTGAATAGACAGTGAGACAGAAAGCGGACATCAATGGAACTTATGTGTAGATGAAGTCGACTACATGAATATTAGGCCTGAGTTACGCTACGTGAGTGACAGCGCAAATAAAATCTTTATCAATGGATACGTCACTTTCAGAGAAAAAGCATTACCCTTTAACATTTGTTCCTTATTTTTTTTCATGGTGAATGTCATCCAAGATGCTTACAATGGTTACCTCCTCATTCCCCCCATTTTCGGTCAAGGTACACTTGGAAGCCTGGCCAGGTGACCTGGTGAGAGCTGAATAGGGTTCAGTTGCTGAGACAGGCTGCATGGATAATCCTCCTTCTGGGCACTGTGTCCAAAAATTAAAATTAAGAAAAAAGATATTAAAACTATCCCCAACCCCTCACAATCCCCTGACTGCCCCTCCCACCATTACATTCTCCATGTACCATCCATACCAACCATTGCTGCTACACATACACAAAATGCCAATTTACTGCCAACTTCCACCCACATCGTTCTTCCCTTCACCTACCATACCAATTCAACTAGCAGACCACATAATATCACGATAGCACGCAAACCTACATCAAATGCTTTCAAAGACTAAAGACCTCATACCAACAGGGGTTGGTAAATAGGGCTAATGTGACATACAGAATCCCATGCAGCGAGTGCAATAAACATTACATCAGACAAATGGGGAGGAAACTGACGACCAGAATACACGAACACCAGGTGGCAGTAAAAAGACACGACCAACATCCACTTGTCTCGATATACACAGACAATGTGGGCCATCAGTTCGACTGGAACAAAGTGACTGTACTGGATCAAGCGAACAACAGACATGCAAGGGAATTTCTGGAGGCCTGGTTCTCAACATGGGACTCCATGGACAAACACATAGAAATAGACTTCGTATACAGACCGCTGCTAAAAACGGAACTGGAAATGACAAGACCCACCACACCATAGGATCATATAAATTTGGAACGGAGCAGAACACCAATGCTTCGATTAGAGCTCGCACTGATGATGTTACCTAGATTGGTAACAAAATGTCTGCACACCACAGAACAACCAACTCGGCAAGCAAACAACTGCATCCACAACGCAAGCTACAAATTTTCGCTAAGTATGGAGATAATTTCCCATCCCCACCAGTCCTCAAAGGACATCTGTACCCGTCGTGGCTGATCTGCCTGTTGCATTGTTGGCTCCACTTAACAAGGATACCAAAATTGGATTTAAAAATAGAGACAGCTGACCATTAAAATACCAGCCATCTTCAGGAACTGCACATACATGATGCCTGAAGTAACTCCATTCTTGGCCCTAAGGAATTGTAAAGTACCACCTTCAAAGTTATAACTTGCAATTTTAGACTATTTCTGCTTTATTATCATGCCATAGAATCTCTCTGACATGATGAAAACCTAAGCCCGAGAGTCACTAAGAGAATGGCCCAAATGAGAGAAATTTATAGTGTCTGTTTTTTCACATTAAAAATGCTTCCTAAATTCATAGAGTGATAAAACTCAATAGATGTGAAACTGAAATTTGACTAACGTGGAGTGGGGTGAAAATGGGTTGTTTGTTCAACAGTTTTCAGAAAGATAGCAATATCAGTTTGAACTACCTAATTAATCAATTAATCAAGAGGCAAACACTTGGATAATGCAATTACTCAACATTGCTTTGGTTTTAAAAGAGATTGCATATTATAAATTTCAGGTTTTCTCAAATTAGAGTCATGACTAGAATAATTCAGAACTCAGTATGAAATATCAAACAAATTTAGTATCAATTTAGCCCATTGCGGCCAACTAATGACTGCCACATTTGCCATATACATAAAACATTGATGATACTTCATAAGTTCATCATTAGTTGTAATGCACTTGGGGACAGCTAAAGGTTGTGAAAGGCCCTGTTTAAATGCAGGATTTTCTTTACAATACCCAAAGGAAGCAGAGGTAAACCTACTTCAACAAGCCTACGACTAGCAAGGGGTCTTGGCCTCAACAGACTTCAGAACATTTTTTTTAACCTCAATTGCTACTCATGCTGAAGTGATTGAGGGCAATGCATTAAGGTGCGAATGGAGAGGGAGGTAAAAGTGAGGAATGTGTGGGGCCAACCAATCAATTCATATTCTCTGGACATGAAGCAGGCAGGTGCAGTACTGGTGTTTGCATCTACCTGCTAGTGAGTGTCCTCTGGCCGGTCCTGTAAAATCAGGAAGGCAGAAAATTAGAGGACACCATCAAACCATCATGTCCATGTGCCTGTTGGAAGTATGACTGAAGGGTGAGAAGAGGGAGCTTTCTATGAAGTAAACAAAGATCCCAGTCAGGAGCCTGGCCTGATACATTATAATTCTATTTATTTCTGTTTTAACACAATGGTCTCTCACTCTTAAACATGCAATGTTGCAGATTTTGCCTCAATAAAAAAAAAAGCAATTTATTACAAAATGAACAAAAATGAAATGAAATAATTCAGACCATCCATTAATAATACAAACTGAATGATTTTAAACACACTGTAAAAGTATAATCCAGAACAGTCCTTGAGAAGTTGAAAAGAAACAAAACATCTTGTGTAGTACTATAACACCACTCTGGCACAGTTCCCAAAATACCACTCATACAATACTCACACCAAAATTTCTGGAGCTACCACTTTGGTAAGTTTAATTCACTTATGACTTCAACTTTTAAACTGGAACTGCAGATAGATTCTCCTTGCAGCCATCACACACTTCAGTTTCAATGCACTCAGCTTCAAACAAACACTTCAGGGTTTTATATCAACACATCTGTTCTGGGATCAACATTAACTTTTCATTCCAAAGTAATCTATTTCACTAAATCAATCATTCGTTTCTCATGAGCACTGCCACCATCGTGTTTCATAGTTTCCACAGCACTAACACTACCCAAAATTTAATGTGAAACTAATCTTACTTTCTTACTTAGCTATGGGTGCTGCCCTTAAGCTTAAAGAAGATAGATTCCATACCTTTCTAACAAATCTCTGTTCCTGTTACTCACCATGTTAATTCACAAACAATCTGAACAATAGTGCATTTGTATACAGAATCCATCACTGTACAGCCTTGCTTCAAAAACTAATTTTTAAAAGATATAGCCATGATTTCTGAAATAATTACAAGTCAGTTATTAACTTCAGGCAGACAGAAAAGCCCAGAGAACTTGATGGTTAGCCCTTTCTTAGATAATTGCATTTCCTCTTGTAAATGTACTTCTACAGTTCTTTTAAGGAGGGAGTTCTATGATTTCAAATCCAATGACAATGAACAAATGACAATATAGCTCCAAGTCAAGTAGGTGTGAATTTTGAAGGAAAACTTTGTGATGACTTTTGACCTGGAAGCAGTCATAAGAAAGATATGTAATTAATTTAATATTCTGTAGTTGATTTTAAAATATTTGTAAAGGCCTTTTAGTAGTTTTCATTAGGAGGTCAAATGTAATTATCTTCAATAATAAGAAATACTAATCCATGTGATCTGTTAACCCTTGACCTGGAACAGTACCAATAATAAGATAATTAAGATGTAGAAGCTGTGTGATCAAAGGTAGAGAGCTGTAAATCAGAGGGATTGGAAGGTAAGGGTTGTTTTCATACATATGTAGATACAAAGAGAAAGTATACAGAAACAGAAAGGTCAACATAGAATTCTTGTGTGAAGCTAACAAAGCTTGCTATATCCTTGCTTTGAAAAGGCCAGGTTTTCTGTTTGGTAATAAATAGAATTCTAGAGGGCCTTGGGGGTGGTGGGAAAGATATATAAATGATCAAGTTAAAAGGGCCTGAATTGTCAGAGTAGTACAAATGGCTAAGGCATACAAATCAGCTAAGAGTTTGAAACAGACTGGATCTTAAACTGGAATCAGAGATAGTAGGAACTGCAGATGCTGGAGAATCCGAGACAACAAGGTGCAGGGCTGGATGAACACAGCAGGCCAAGCAGCATCATAGGAGCAGATCTTAAACTGGGTATTTTTGGGTCTTTGGTTGAAAGCAATTCTTGGAAAGTTATTACTGGTATGACAGAAGTGAGAGAGGGTTTGTGGATGTGCAGCTTGTTGGTATTATCTGTTTATGGTGACATTGGATGGAATACGACTGTACGTGAATGTAACATGAGCTGTTTTGAGTGAAAAAGTAAGAGATCCAATGTATGGAAGGCAGTGTTGCAGAAATTATTGGATGTGATACCTTGTGTGCAGGGAGTGATCTGTGTGTTTGAGGTTTTGTAGATGAATATTGTGCAGGTATTGAAAGTGAAATTAACTTTAAATTTAAAACATCACCTGCTTGTTAATTCATGTTTATCTTGTGTTGATTCTGACCTGCATCAAAAGTAAAAGTTACAATTAAATGAAAACCTGTTGCAACTTCTAAATCTGGGGTGTACATTCAATAAATTTTGTTATTTTATTTGTTGGCTCTCCCACAAGTTCATAACTAGAAGGTGGTGATATTTGCATATATTTGCTTCCTCATCATCCAAAGAAGTAGATCAGATTGGGGTAATGTTGAAGAAAAATTGGTGAATTGCTATAGTTCATCTTTAGGATGGTACACAATACAGCCTCTGTAAATCAATTTTGAAACGACTCTTATGTTTTAAGCTGTGAATATGGTGCCAATCAAATAGGGGGTAGTGTTCTGGAGGGTACTGAATTTTTTTTAATATTCTTGGAGAAGTAATTCTACAGGCAATAGCGGAGTATTTAACCAAGTTATCATTATCCTGGAGTTACCATTGGCAAGAATCTGAACTGCACTAGCCATGTGAATACAATGGCTACAAGAGTAGGTCAGATGCTAGGAAACCTGCAGTAAGTAACTCAGCTCCTTTCTCCCCAAAGTCTGTCCATTATCTGCAAGGTACAAGTCAGGAGTGTGATTAAATACTCCCCATTTGCTTGGATGAGTGTAACTCCAACAACACTCTATAGCTTGACACCATTCAGGACGAAGCAACCTGCTTGATTTGGCACCACATCCACAAATGTTCAGTCCTTCCATCAACAACGGCCAGTAGCAGCAGTGTATACCATCTGCAAGCTGTACTGCAGAAACCAATGATCCTTTGACAGCACCTTCCAAACCCACGACCAATACGATCTAGAAGGACATGGGAATATCACCACGGGCAAGCTAACTTCCAAGCCACTAACTATGCTGACTTGGAGATATATTGCTGTTCCTTCTGTGTCTTTGGGTCAAAATCCTGGAACTCCCTCCTTAATGACATTGTGGATCTACCTGCATAAAACAGATTGCAGTAGTTGAATAAGGTATGGGCAATAAATGACCAACCAGCAATACCCATGTCCCTTGTTTGATTTTTAAAAATCAAACTGTTGTTATGTACTTTGTCGACAGTTTATGTGGAGTTAGGAAGTGAGATTCTTGCCACGTAATAGCCAGACTTTGACCTGTTCTTGCAGCTACAATATTTATATGGCTGGTCCAGTTTCATTTCAGGACAATGGTGGCACACCAGCTTATTGATATTGGACTATTCAGAAATTGTAAAGTCATTGAATGTCAAGAAGAGAGAGAATCAAAATATCTTGCTAAAGTGTTCCACTTGTGAAGCATAAATGCTAACTTATGCATACCGAAAGTTGTCCAGGTCATTTTTCTGCATGTGGGTATGGACTGTTTCGTTAGCTTTGAAATCTCAGCGTGGGTCTAAACATTGAACACATTGTGAACATCCCCATCAAACATTTCTAATAATAGATGGTAAAGTTGTCAGCTTTCATAATATTTGGAAATAGAATGACAGTAAATTTTACAGGCTGGTAACACATATAAACCAATACAATTTCAAATACTGAGAAATACGTCTGTGAAAGAATACTGAAGATCAGGAATTCGATCTATAAAATTTCAGAAAATACATTGTTTATTTTAATGTGTGAGTGTGATTTTTTTTTCAGCACCTACAACAGTGTGGTAAATGTCAGGCAGATGAATTTAATTGGAAGAGCGGATAAAATCAGATTTTCATTATTGTGCCAAACTTCAGTGATTAAGTTGTCCTCTTTAGGTGGTGTGTTGACAATGTTACAAACAAAACCGTGTGCACTTGCATCTCATTAAAACAAAATTTCACTGTAATTAACTTTGCCTTCCCAATCAGGAAATTTGATTGTTTGGAAAACCGACAGCAAAAATCCAGCTCGTACTTAATGTTGCATTTCTTCATCCACCTCTAGGCACGTCCTTTGCTGCTCCATTCTTAGAGCAACATGATTTTAAATTATGCTTACAATCGCTTGTACTATTACTTCTTCAAGTACAGTGTGTCCGTTCAGACCCAAGCATGCAGTCTCCCTGGGCTATTTCCAAACCCAACTGGCACATGGTCATTCCATCTGTCCAGGATTTGGTGCGGCAGGGAGGGGAGCTGGTCCATTGGAGGCAAAAACTTGCAGGGGCGTGTATTCTAGTTAGTCTGACAGGGTGGGGGTACTTTAATCTGTCCAGTGGCATGAGGGATACTGGGTGGTGTTTGCCTGTAGTTGATCCACAAGTGGTTAAAGATCTGTCTAGGACACTATCTATACTGAGGCCAACTCCTGAATGGTCACAGGGCTTGGGGGTGGGGTGAGTTAGATGTTGTGGTCAGGAGTTTGGGGAGCATGGAGCATTGGCTGTCATGATGTGACTGATTCAAATGACCTGGGGCTGTGTTTGGCTTTGATCAGGGGAGGTGTAATGCGCAGCAAGGACCTAGATGTAGGGGATGTCAATAGTAACAATGATTGCCAGTGTTTGAAAGATAAAGGATATGGTATCACAAGGCTAACAGGTATAGCAAACTGGTGAGGATGGAGAAGAGTGAGGGTGAGAGGCTGGGATAAAGTGGGGATTGGTTCTTGTATGACTCAATGAACAGCTGAATCTCACTGTGCTAAAAGATTATCAAGCTCACTGCACAACATTCAACGATTGAATTGCCTATGTTTGGACTGCTATCTGGCTGTTCTTGATCTAATATCCTGTCTTTGAACTAATTGGACTGATGGGTAGTATTCAAGGATATACACTATGTAGCTTTGACTGCACTGCCACAATGCCAGGATCGTTAATTCTCTGGGTTATGAAAGAGACACATGTTGCTGATGCAATGAGATATTAAAAGGTGTTTCGATAGAAGCAAGCACTTCTTTGTAATGGGGAGGTTTTACGCTGCTTTGACTTCCGAGAACCATGTCTGCATTTAATGAGGAAATGAGATGATAGCAAATGTTAGAAATTGGCAATTGCATTATATATTTAAACCTGTAATAATTATATACAATAATGAAACACCCATACCATCAAGGAACCCTCAAAAGGACTTTTTTCCATCCTTAACCTTCCAGTATGTAGAGGTATTTACCTTACAGCCACAGCAGTGGTAGTGGACACGGCTGCTAATCTTTATGCCATGGTGACTGTGAAGACTTTGGATATTCTCTGTTCCCTTGGAACCTGGAAGGCCCCTGGATGGTCAGAGTTTCCAACGCAGATGTAAGATCCCCCTTCTTGACATGTTCTGCTTCATGGAGATGTTTGGGAATGAATCAACTCTGGAGTTCCTCAGATGAAACTCATGGGATGTTTGTCTATCATTTGTCCACTGCTGGCACCACCCTGGCTTGAGATTGTGGTATCTCATTCCTTTTTACCTTGCCATTGAATTGGAGTAGACATGACGACAGAAGAAAGAGATGGCCAAACGCTTGCATGCCAGAGTCACAACAGTGGACAGAAGGTGGACAGCCTTTTTCATCATCTTGCTTCAGTGACGTTCTCTGACATTCCTGCTTGATGTACCTCTGTTTGTTTCTCCAGGTTGAACATGAGAGTTATGGATAAATAAATGATTTATTTTCTGCATGGGTCTCTGGCAGTCCTCTGATCTTACATGTATCTTCCACCACTGGCTACGGGCGTGTATTTATCAGATTATATCCATGAGTTTATTTTAGCTAAGGTGAAAGTCTCATATTGGTGAATTTGCACATTTACACCTTAGAGAGTCCTCTGGGGTATTGACCACTCTGGCCTATAAAAGATAACGGGTTCAATGGGAAGATCCCTTTAAACCATCAGCGGGGAAGAGGCCCTCCTTTCTGGCCTGGGCAGTCTGAAGCAGAGCGTTTGGTGAATCTTCCATGACGCAGGGAACCACGTTCCGACACTTTGAAGACATCTCCAATAGGTTGGGGGCTGGCAGAGCATCACTCAGTAGTGGGTGTACTGACTACTGTCCACTGTGGAGTTTCTGACTTGCATTAAGTGGGAGTAAGGAGTAAGGGGAGATATGCCCATCTGCCATAGGCGTGTGATTCACCAATTAAGTCACCATGAGATTACTAGCAGGAAAAAATGAGCTGAACAGCAACTGCTTACACAAGAAAACACAATCTGAGCCTTGCCAAGTGTGACACCATCTAAAATGCCATTGCCTAACTTTAACTCCTTATCAATAACTGGTGCAATAGCAGAATGGAAGTATTTTAGGCACCTTCTAAAAACCACAAGATGCTTTTATTTTGATTGGTTGTTTTTTTTTTATGGAAGTGCAATTTGGCATAAGTAGAATTCGACCATCTTGCAACACCATCAGAAAAGTGTAACTTCATCCTTTTTATATTCAACATTCATATAGGGAATGTGGTGACTAGTAGGAGGAGAGTTCTTGCTGCAGCCCACATTAACTATGAATGCATTTCAGAAGCTAAAAGAAAAATCAGAAGAGAAGATGACACGATTTTGGATGTCATGAGCTAAATAGGTTGTAAGAAGGGACAACAGTCTATAGAAAGACAGTGAAGAGGAAATGCCTGCTTGTTTCCATCACTTTGTTTGAAATATTGCCTAATCCATTAGGATTTTGGGGAGGCAGGGCATGGAGGAACAAGAGTTATCAGTGTTTCCATAGGAAATTTTCTGGATAGTGTAGAAAATGGAAATGTTTTGATAAATAAAAATGATACTAAATAACAGTAATTTAAGTAATTAATCTATAATCATGTGAGGTGGACTTCACTTAGAAGCTGTTTAAGATCATTTGAATCACATTATTTTTATCATAAGGAAGAAAAATGTGCCTTGATATTGCAGTTGACTTAAATGAACCAGGTTCTAGCTTATAATGCAAAGAAGGCAGAGAAACCTCCATTCTTTTTCTCCACTCAATTACGTGATTTAATTACTCTCAGTGATACAATTAGAGATAAAGCTGATGAATTAAAATTGAAAATATGAGTCATTGATATAGGAAATTAAAAGGAAATACTTAATCACAGCAATTTCTTCTGCTTTTTAATTTCTCATCTCTGTACAATTACTGTAATACTACAAAGCAATCAAACATTGGAATCTAACCATGAAAGTCGATGGACATTTATATTTGAAAATTGTCTGATAATTTTACAAGTACAAAAGATTCCCCTCAGCGTAAATCTTCCTTTAGTTATCTTGTTCTGATTATGTAAATTTAAAGTGCTAATTTTAAGCATCTTGTTATAATCTTATTTCACGTTGCAATTCTTTTTTAAAAGTTTACTGTAGGTTTCACTCAGTCTCTTAGACCTTTATGCATTTCACAAAGTCATCTCATTTTTAATGAGTGCAATCAAAAGGCAGTGTCTCTGAATTTAAAGGCAATTCTCTGGATCTGTGTCTCAGTTGCTACATTTTACACTGGAAGATCAGAAGGCTAGCAATCAAGACACCTTCCAAGTCATGTGCATACAATTTAAATTGGGGATTTAGTGGTGGATTAAACAGTTGTTTGAAGTGCTGCACTAAACGACTAAATTGATACTCACCAGTATGGCACTACAGGTAAAATATAAACAATAGAAAGAAGAATTGACAGATATTTAACTCTGCTGAAAAACTTAAAAGAATAGTAGATTATTAAACTACTCAACAGCAACTGTTCCAATATAATATCCCATAAACACACCCTTGGCAAAGGCAAATTCAGCAAAACAGCTTATTTCACATGCAATTCTGGCAACAGAGAGAACTCCAGCTTTTAGCTGTAGCAAAGAGAGAGAAATGTAGCACCTTTCTCAATCAGCTTCCAAAAAAAAATCCAACAACCAATGAAAGCTAAACTAAAACCTTGATTCTGTGGGAGACTGACTCCACCCATTCATGCTGCTTCTGTTGTTCCAATGTTTTTTTTAAAAAAAAACAAGGCCTCACAAGCTGTTTACTTTGTTGGCCTGGAACAGGCCACTTTACACCTCTGTTTCAATCTCTTTTCTTAAAAAAGAGACCAGGACAGAATGCACCTCTTAAAGTCATAGTATCATCATGGATGGAAGTGGAAAGGCTAAATTGCACTCTGTCTGCCATTGATCAGAAGGTCTGGGCTATTACAACATATATTTCTGATACCCTACTGATTTTGACCTGTGAATGATCTATTCAATTATTCCAATTTACTTGCTCTTTCCCCCATATCACTTCACTTTTAAGTATCTTCAAGCTGCCTGATGCTGAGATAGCTGACCTTCAACAAACACAACCATCTTCCTATATATCAGGTATGACTCCAACAAGCTGAAGTTTGCAAGAAAGGCTTCTATTTGTAAAGCAAATATCCCCATGCCTTTGTCTTTTGTCACAAATTGAGAAGTTTGTTACACGTTCTAAGATTTGTGTATAGAGGCCCTTTGAAAGTATACCATTGAACTTCGATTCATTCTGCTCTCTTTTCCTAACAAAATGAATCTCTTCCACATTTGTCTGCATTAATATTCAGTTACCATTTGTCTGCTGACTTTCCCAATCGGCCTGTGTTCTCTTGAAGCCTTGTACTATCTTCTACATTGTTTATCATATTTATGAGCTTTATGTCAGCTGCAAACTTTCAAATCATGCCTTGGATAACCAAATTCAGGTCAATAATACATTTTCAAAAATAACAGTAGTGCTAATGCTGACCTGTGGGAAATGGAACAGCAAATCTCGCTCCAGTCTAAAATAACCACTTGCTGTCAATGGCTCTGCTTTATCTAACATGAATATTGAATCATTTTGATTCCCATTCTAAACAGAATGCAAATAATATATTAGAAAAAAGCACCATCACCACAGAAGAATATTTGAGTTCACTTTGATACAGCTGTTGCCAAACCAGTGGTTGGTGTTAAGCAGGCAGCTGAGTCAAGAGTTAAGCCATTTAATTCAAATTATGTGATTTGTTTGACTGTTAAATCTTTCTAAATTTATAATTTTAAGGTCACATGGTCCTGATCACCTTTTTATTGACATCATTTTCAATAGTCATTTCCTAAAGTCAATGAATATGTTGGAAACTGTTAATAAAGAAATGTGATCAAACAGATAATTTGAGTAAACGGTGAAAAAATTAAACCAGAACTATTGTTAGAGTGTTCTTTTTTAATATAATGGTAGTTGCATATGCATTCTAAGAACAAAGAAAATTACAGCACAGGAACAGGCCCTTTAGCCCTCTAAGCCTGCGCCGATCAAGATCCTCTATCTAAACCTGTCGCCTATTTTCCAAGGATCTGTATCCCTCTGCTCCCTGCCCATTCATGTATCTGTCTAAATACATCTTAAATGACGCTATCGTGCCCGCCTCTACCACCTCCGCTGGCAACGCGTTCCAGGCACCCACCACCCTCTGCGTAAAGAACTTTCCACGCATATCTCCCTTAAACTTTTCCCCTCTCACCTTGAAATCGTGACCCCTAGTAATTGAGTCCCCCACTCTGGGAAAAAGCTTCTTCCTATCCACCCTGTCTATACCTGTCATGATTTTGTAAACCTCAATCAGGTCCCCCCTCAACCTCCATCTTTCTAATGTAAATAATCCTAATCTACTCAACCTCTCTTCATAGCTAGCGCCCTCCATACAAGGCAACATCCTGGTGAACCTCCTCTGCACCCTCTCCAAAGCATCTCTTCATTAACTGCACAAAGCTCTGCTACTAGTATAAACATATTGGACCAAATGTTCTGAGAAGTGACAATCCTAATTAGATTGCTTCTCCACGCCTTTTCTGCCCAGCGACATAGTGCTGCATTTGTGGCCAGGTCATTCCATTCCAGCTCTATCAGAAATGCAAAAATACATGAATTCCAAATGTGCTGGATCATTTAAGGGAAGCCGAGCCACACCAGCTTCTTTTTCGGTGGTCACCAGGAGAAGATTTAACCAACTGTTAAATATGTTAGAATGGGTCAACATATCGGCACATAAATCGTTACAGTGGGTTTGTTGGGTCTGTTCGTTGGGTGAAGTATGTTGGTGCAGGAGGGTTTGTCAAGTGGAATTGCCAGGGTGAGTTGTATGTCAGGTTCAGAGCAGGAGTTGAAATGTTCCGTAAGAGTGCCTGGAGAGGTTACTTGTAGAGTAACCTATAGACTGAGACTTTCCTGCCTAAAATTTCCTGGTTAACAATCCAGATAAGATTGTCCAAACTGTTCTGAGAACCTAACCCCAACTCAGAGTGGGATATATTTTTGGAGTGTCCGAGGAAACAGAAATTGCCCATTGGAAGTATAAGATTCCCTTCTATTTGTATGGAGTCAATGTGATTGGAGTTCTGTGAGACTGCAAAACACATCTTGGGTTATACATCCAGTTTCTGATTAGTTGGAGGTTTGAAGCTTTGGCCATTATACCAGTATTGTTTTCTCACTTCTCTTATCATCTAATGACCAATTTTAGTTAAAATTCAAATCAGTATAGTGTATCGTTATTGTGCTACCTTCTGAAGACATGGAGAACAAACAGCACAATCACTAGCTGAAATAAACTTCAGATTTTCTTTTTGCTCTATTCTTCAGTATGCTGTGAACTTCAATACACGTAGCCAAATGTAAATTCTTCCTTTGGACTCACATCCCACAGTAGTCTAAAATGAGAAACTGAAAATTTCTACAATAAACTAAATGGGGAAAACACAATGGTCACAATGTGTTCTTAGAATAAAGTACTGGGCGATAATTCAAGCAAACGCACCTGTGGTAGAAAAGCAAAACCAAACAGGGAGATAAAATTATTAGCCTGGACTTTTAAGGCTTGGCACTCACTCGGATTACCACTCTGTTTTCCTTTTTTACAAAGGGAGACAGGTCAAACGTTTTGACAGGAGATTCCAATCGTGGCTTCTTCAGAAATGTAGAGCCATACTTCTATTCTGGCAATTTACTCAGAGTGCAGAACTATCAAAGGAAAGCAAAGTACACGCCTCTGTCACAGCAGTCAGCTGCTGTCTTCTGGAATTTGAAGGTTCAGAATCACAACCTTGTGGCAACATTCAAAACTTAGGGTGTCCTGGTTGAATCAGGGGACAGTCATAGCTAAAGCAGTTAGTCTTGTATGGGGGGAATGACTGATGAAGTGGGGTCAATGGGATGCTTGGAGTAAAACATGAGCTGCTAAAACTTGAGAGGAGCTTGTCTGTGAGTTAGAGGGTCATATGAAGACCTAAATAAGAGGAGTTAAGATCTTGAAAAGACAGCCATATGACAATGAGAGGAAGGAAGAATGATACCAGAGGAAAGATCCCTTAAAGGATGATGAAACTGGTCAAGTGACCATTTTATCAATGTATAAATTGACTGTTCAAATATTGCGTTGGAAGAACTCATTTGATCATTCTTCAGTGTAGGAGTTATTCTTGTAGGCCTGTAGCTAATAAAGGACCCATGCTGGGGCAACAATTATTTAAAAATTATGTTAATGACTTGGATGAGGAAAGTGAATGTACTGTAGCCAGATTTTCAAATGACCTAAAAACAGATGAAAAGGCAAGTAGTGAAGATGGCATAAAGAGTCTACAGAAATACATAAACTTGTTAAGCAAGTGGGGAAACACTCAGCAAAGGGAATATTAACAGGGAAACTGTGAGGTTATGCACTTTGGTGGAAAGAAGAGGAGGATCTGAGTGTCACTTAAGATGAAAAATACTCCCACAAGCTATAACAGAGGGATTTGTGAGGTCTTGAGCATAAATCAGAAAAAAAACAAGCAGCTTGATTCAGTGGCTAAGAGAGAAGGAAAGTGAAATATTAGCCTTTATTTGTAAGGGAAAGGAGTATAAAAATAACAAAGTCTTGATAAAACTGTACAAGGCACTAGGCAGACCACAGCTGAAATAATGTGAACAGTTCTGGTCCCTTTACCTAAGGGAAGATGTGTCAGCAATGGAGATGCTCCAGAGAAACTTTATTAGGTTGATCCTGTATGTGGAGGGATTGTCTTGTGAGAAGCAGTTGAGTAGGTTGGCCCTATACTCATTGAGGTTTAGAAGAATGAGACATATTGAAACATACAGGAATCTTGGAGGACTTGACAGGGTAAATACAGAAAGGTTATTTCCCCTTGTGTGATAGTTTAGGACCAGATGCCATAATCTCAAAGTAATGATGTGGAGGTGCTGGTATTGGACTGATGTGGACAAAGTCAGAAGTCACACGACACCAGGTTATAGTCCAACAAGTTTGCTTGAAATCACAAGCTTTTTGAGCACTGCCCCTTCATCAGGTAAAGTGTCTGACTTGTGATTTTCGAATAAACCTGTTGGAATATAATCTGGTGTCATGTGACTTCCTGACCTCAAAGTAAATGGTTGCCCACTTACGATGGATGAGGAGGAATAGGGTAGTGAATCTATGGAATGTTTCTTACCATAGAGCCAGGGTTCATTGAGTATATTCCAACCTAAGGTACTAAGTATTTTAATCAGTAAGGGAACCAAGGCTTATGGGGTGCAAAGGCAAGAAAGTTTTTAGTTGAGGATTATCAGTACAGATATGAATTCTTTGAATGGTTAGAACAGATTTGATGGTCTGAATGGCCTATTTCTGCTCCTATGACTTACAGTCTTAATGGTCTTTTCTGCCAATTAGACTATATGCTCGTGGAAAATCCAGGTGCAAAATCCAGAACAATCATGGACAGAGTGGAGGAAAGAAACACTACCAAGATCATAGAAAGAAGAAGAAATGTCCATGTAGAAAGCAGTATTGTCACAGCAAGGAGCTGAATCATCTTGCACAGAAGTGTACGACTTTAAGGAAGTGCAATAAACAGTTACAGACTTCCACCCAAGAGATATCAGCTCAAGATTATGATGAACCATTCTACTCGACACAACAGTTTAGTGCAGTAAACTTGATATATGATACGTGGTTTGTAACTGTTGGAATACTGATTGTAGAAGAACAGCAGGGAAATATACAGTCAGAAAATGGTGGCCTTTGTAATAGCCTGACCTTCAAAGACCTGTGAAAAATACCTCAACAAAAAAATCCAACAATGAATCATTAAATGAGGCTGAGGCTATATGAGATACCATATCCCTGCTGAGAGGACAAATTATTCCATTTCATTGCAATGACATGAACAAATAACTGGAGTTCCAGGCCATAGACAATAATGAAAATACACGCAGCTCAGTCAGAGCTAATCGAAACATTTGGCTGGTAACCCTCAACAGACAAAAGATATTTGCAACCTTTGCAGTACCTGTTGACCATTAAACAGATCCTGAAGAAATACAATTATGGGTTGCATCTTTTGTTTTTTGGCTAAGTCCAAGTTGCATCTCGTTTTTTTTTTTGAGAGAGAGAGAGAGAGAGATTTCCACTACAATGCCTCAAACTTTCCCACCATATTTACCACCTCCCATATTTTAACTACCTATGACTTCCTCATCCAACTCCAATTCCATCTTGCCATGCAGTGTTCCAAAAACAACTCTCCACTTCGCAGATATATGCCAAAAGACCACCATCACTTGTGCCATTGCCATCTTGGAAAGACTTCTGTAGCCAGGCAAGCAATGGCAATTCGGTGTTGCCCCTTACAACAATGTATGGCACAGCAGCTACCAAGCCATGCTTCTTGAAACACATTGACAACATGATAGAAAACTTCCTTACATGTAGAACTTCACTCTCACCCCAGTCACTGTTTATCCAACACTCCACACACATTACTTTTCTGTAGCTATATCCCATCTGAACACACTCTGATCAACAGTACCCTGTCCCCAATACCCACTGGAGAGGTTCAGATTGTCCATTTGTCCAGTAGGGGAACATCATACACAGGTAAACAATTGAACAAAAACAAGGATGAGGTTTCCGTCAGGGAAAGCAAGTGTGAATGCAAACAAAGCCAATAAAGGCTGAAATGGAGCCTGACAATGCAAAATATGACCAGTGTCTGAATGCTGCATCTAGGTCTCATTTATTGGAAGTGGGTGTCAATGAAATTCTGTTTGACTTCTCATACACAATGCAGTTGAGATCTTTCATGGACAGTGACAGCTTCCTCCTCTCCAATGTCCTCATTCTCCTCCTGTTTTCCCAGTTCCTTAGCATCTATCAAATTGCCTTTTTATGCCTGCTCTAGTCGTGCAGAACACAGCTTGCCAGGATGAAATGGCACACATTGTCCATATGGTACATGAGCCAGACCCCACCCAGATAGGTGTAAGCGGTGGGACTGCATCTTCAGCAGTCTTTCTTGAGGCATGGACGGTGTCATGCCCATGTTCTGCATCAGTCAAGGGGTTGCAGAAAGGTATCATGAGCCATGGTGGGTACCTTTGACCACTAATAATTAGCTGTGTAAAAGTACCTAGACACTCTTAACCATTGAGTATGTGAGAGTGGCCCAGGATGTAGGAGTCATGACAGCTGCCAGGGTAGTAAGCACACACCTCCAAGAAGCAGTAATAGTGATTACCAATTACCTGAACATTTAATAGAGTGGAACCCCTCATGTTATTAAATTTTACAATGTTGTGATACTGCCCTCACAGTGCCATGTTAGTCTTGGGGAATGAAATGATCCAGTGTGGCCATGCACAGATGGCATTGGGCACTGTCCTGATGCAGTTGTAGGTGCATGACTGAGTGATATGAAGCAGGTCTCCTGTCTTCCCTGGAAGGAGCCAATAGTTCAGAAGTTCAGAGCAGCCATCAACTTCACAGGCACCAGGAGAGGGTCATTTCCCATTCCTGCAGACTTCAGGCTCCAGCATCTGGCAAAGTTCTGTCACAGTCTCCCATGACATGTGAATCCTGGGTCAACACTGTGCCTCACTCATCCCCCCTGGAAATGGAATCTGGGTCTCCTCTGAAACCCATGCATCCTGGTGGTATATTGTAAATTGCCATGACTACATCTGGCCCTTAACTCTGTCACTCTGCATGCACAGCAAATGAATAATGGAATGATTGCAACTTTAACTTAGCTGGGGTTTGTAAGTGGCTGATTTGTGTATTTGTTGCTTCAATGTCATACCATCCAGCAAACGTGGATTCCTTGCTTTTGCCTGTCAAACTGATAGTTACTCTGCCCATTGTGGCTGATGTTCCAGTCAGTTTCCAGCTGCATTATGCATCTAGAGAATGAGAAGTGATGATAGGAACATGGCTCACGGCGGACATTTTCACCAGTGGGGCCCTGCCTGTTTACTCAGTACCTCGCCCAAAGCCTCCATATTCCCTTTTTGACATGGCAGTGCCCTGACAGGTCATTTTCATTTTATTAGCCTCAATATGGAGGCCCATCACATTGAATTTCATGTACAACTGCCCCTTGAGCCTTTAGTATTGTGTCTGATTGATGAACTCTGTGCTCCTCTGTTTTCCCTGTGGAGGCCATTATGGTAGTCACTACTACTAGTTCCTCTTCCATAACCTACCGCACCCTTTAATGCTGTTCCTCATATGTCCCACCCTCCTCAGTCAATGGATGGGATTCAATGCTGTAATCACCCCAGATGACTGGCACCTAGTCATGATCAACCAAACCCTCGACCGTTGACTTTGAAACTCCCTGACTGATGCGCGATTCTCCTGAATGCTTGTGATGGTCTTATAGGGTTGACTATGCCCCATCCCTCACACTGTATTGGGACAGGTTTACTGAATGTGAACATCCCAAGCAGCCAAATGACCTTGGCCAAGTCCCCTCGACTGAGTGCGTGCAGGCTGTGCCCATAACCAAGAGTAGCACACCCTTCCTCACATTCCCACCCACCCCCAACTTAATTGCACTGAGCTCTTCCCCCAACACCCAATCCCTTCATCAGTTTCCAACATGTCCATTTCTGGCACATGCTTTACGTCTTTGACATCCGTGTTATCTTTTCTGACTTTTCACAGACACACAGAATCTTAACAGTAGTGATGAACTTTCGCTCTGGCTCAGTTTAGTAATTTAACTTTGGAAAAATCCAGTTAAAGAACTGTGGGCTGAAATTTTCCAGCTTCTGAGTTGGCCAACAATGAGTCAACTGGGAAAATATGGCAAGATCGGAAAAATGAGATTCTAATGTTAAACAAAGAAAGCTTGATTTTTGCACCTAAATTTTGAACAGTGAACAAAAAATCTTGCTAGAGAGTGAGAGAGCTACTTGCATGTATTTACATCTCCAAAGATGTAGTGCCCCATTCTCCCACACAGGATAGAAACTAGAGGGTGACTGTTCTCAACCTGAAAGTCAGAGCTTGTTGTTTGCTCCTCTGGGCTTCCAGCTTGGACAGCTGTCCTCTATTATGTACCCTCTGTAGCCACCTTCATGACTTTGAACACTTCTATCAGATCTCCTCCTAACCTTCTCTCCAAGGAAAACAGTCCTAACCCCTCCAATTCATCCTCTACTGCAGATCTCCTGCTTGGCAATAATATTGTAAATTTCTTCTGCACTGTCCCCAGTGTGTTCACATCATTCCTGTACAGTGGTGCACAGGACTGTACGCAACACTTTCATTAATGTTTAACAAGTGTCTTCTACCAATTGTTTGCTTTGATCCTTAATGTCCCTTTTTAATAAATCCTAAGGTACTGTAAGTTTTATTAACCTCTCTCTGCAATGGTCCTGCCAGCTTCACTTCTTGTACAACTTGACCTGGTGCATGACTGAGCTTTAATTTCAGAACTAGTAATCTTAAGATTACCGTTGGTGAGTGCAGAAATGCAGAACAGGGCATTGTGAATTTATGGGGCATGCCAATTTGGGTGAGCAACAGACAATGGAACAAGGTAACTCACTACAGTTAATGGAATGAAACCTGCCATGAGACTCCCTGAAATTGACATTTAGTCAATTTTTGGTAAATTTCAAGACTGCGGTCCAAAACAATTCCAGAAACTGAAATCTCTAAAGATATTTGAAAATCAAACTACAAATAATCCTAAATTTAAAACTCAACAAAAGTCAGCGCAGGTGTAAATCCCAGAGGAATGTCACAATATAGTTTTTTTTTAATTAGAGACATACAGCACAGAAACAGACCCTTCAGTCTTTCTCATTCATGCCTACCACGTTTTCCAACTAAACTAGTCCCATTTGCCTGCATTTGGCTCATATCCCTCCAGACCTCTCCTATTCATCTACCTGTCCAAATGTCTTGAAGTGTTGTAACTGTACCAGCATCTACCACCTCCTCGGGGAGTTCATTCCACATTTGGATCACCCTCTGTGTGGGGGGGAGAAAAGTTTCCCCTCAATCTCTCTTAAGTATTTCTTCATGCATCTTAAAAATATGCACCCTAGTTTTGAACTCCTCTATCCTTGGGAAAAGACTTTTGCTGCTAACCTTATCTAGGCCTCTTTTTTGATTTTATAAACCTCTATAAGGTCACCCCTCAACTTTCTATGCTCCAGTGAAAAATGTCCCAGCCTATCTATCCTCTCAAACCCTCCAGTCCTGCAGTGGCTACAAGGGAAACGAACTGAGAGAGAAAATGAGATAGAAACTCTGCTCAGTCTGTTTGTTTCTACTGCATCAGGAGTCCATTCTTGCATGGTGCCTCTTGTAATCCATGTTACTGCTGAATACCATTGACCCAGACAGTTGCGATGAGCATCAGTGACCTGTAAGTTGGAAACATTGCTACATTGTTAATTGAAAGAGAGATCATGAAGAAAAAGCTGACAGATGATTGCACAGAAGATGATGGGGTCTCTGAAATGTCATCCATCCTCAATGGAGTTTTCACCTTGGGTTATCTATTCCTGATGGGTCTGGTACATGTTACTTGGAAATGCTTGCTGGGTACTGACAGTAAGACAACAAATGTGTTTTTACTCAATTACTTTAAATGCTACAGGAACGGCAACCCATAAAATTGTCAGGACAAAGCCAGCTGATCTAGTAAGCCTACCTGACACAATGATTGCTAAATCATCACGACTAAACACTGCTCTCACCCCTGTCCTGCCCTCTTCAACTTAAAAGCCACAGTATGGCCATTTCTTTTCTTTTTGGGTGTGGAAAACTTAAAAAGAAAAGCTAATGAGGAAAAAAAATTCGTAAAGTTTCTCACCAGCATATCTCAAATGATCAAATCAGTCCACAAGATGGTATGGATTAAGTATTGGCATTAAAGGCGTTTACATTGGATATGATGGAATCTCTACCCAAATCAGGAAAATGCCAATTCCCCCCAAGAAACTGCCAACTAAGGAAAACCGAATCGGAAGCCATTGTACAGTGCATGGGCAGCAACGTTTCAAGAGATTTGCAAATCCCTGTGGAAGAAAGAACTACACAACATCTAATCTATTTTAACACTTATAAAGTTTAATATAATGATCTCCAATCCTCTTCAATCTGCTTTTCAGGAGTAATCTACATATAGGAAGACTATTTTACTCTTTAGCTATTTTGTACACCTGTATCAGATCAAAGTTAAATTTACACTGCTGTAAGGTGAATCAATCCAGAGCCTGTGACTTCCTGAGTAGCTGAGACTCCTAAAACACGGAATAATTTATGTTATCACTCTATGGACCTTTTTCCAAGGACTCTATATCACCTGTCATGTGGGTGTACCAAAACAGGACCCCATGCTCTCTAAGTGCTGACCAGTGAGCTGCATAGTGTCTGATTGTGTATTTTATTTATTATGAATAGCTCTGTCAGTACAACTTAACACTTTGTTGGCTTTAGTTACAGTTATGCTAAATTGGCCATGAACTTTTAGTTTTCTGTGCACATTTACACTGAGATAGTTTTCTTCAATCAACATTGTTCCCAGTAAGTATTAAATGTATTCTGCATTGGCCCCACCAAATGCATGATGTTATACTCATCTAAATTTAAAAACCCACTTACCAATGTTTTGAGGGTACTCCTCCAATTTCTTGAAACTTGTACAGATTTTGATGTCATCTGTATTTTTATCTATCACTCTCTCAAAATCAACATCCAGATCATTAATAACTACCATGAAGGGTAATTGACTAGGACTAATCCCTGGAGATATTGTTAGCAGTATGTATCCAAGCTGAAACATTTGTTAAAATTTCCAAGTTTTTTCGGCTGTGTTATTAGAGCTCTTTTCTATTCAAACATTTCAAGTTTCTACAGACACCACAAGATTTCATTCTGAGGAACCTAAGTGAAGCCAACTTTTAACTTTTGGCAAAGATCTGTAGCTCGGGTTATGGATGAGGTTGGCTTGCTCGCCAAGCTGGCTTGTTTTTGTTCAGACATTTTGTCACCATGCTAGATGACATCATCAGTGGAGCCTCCAATGAAGAGTTGTTATTCTACTCCGCTCGGAATTTATACTGTCCGGTCTGTTATGGTGAGTTGTGTCATTTCCGGTTTTGATCTGTATGGGTTTGTATATGGGGTCCAATTCTATATGTTTGTGGGTGGAGAACCATGCCTCTAGGAATTCCTGTGCATATCTATGTTTGGCTTGGGCTACTATGGTTACCTTGTCTCAGTTAACCTGATGGCCTTCATTGTCCGAATGTACAGATATTAAGGAGAGTTCGTCATGCCATTTTGTTGCTAGCTGATGTTCATGTATTCTGATGGCTAGTTCCCTTCCTGTTTGTGGCAGTCGATGCATGGTATTTTGTAAATCATGTTCGTTCTGCATGTTGTGGGAATAGGGTCTTTAATCCTTGTAAGTGTTTGTCGTAGAGTGGCTGTGGGCTTGTGAGCCACCATGATTCCTAGTGGCCTTAGGAGTCTTGTTATCAGTTTCAATATGTTCTTGATGTACGGCAGTGTGGCCAGTGTGTTAGGGCGTACTGTGTCCTCCTGTTGTTGACTGTTTTGTAGGCATCTGTGGATGAAGTTGAGGGGATATCCGTTTAAAGCAAGGATCTTGTATAAATGTTCTTCTTCCTGGTGTAGTTCTGGAGTGTTACAGTGTGTCCTGGCCCATTTAAATAGTGTTCTAATGCAGCTTTGTTTGTGGACGTTAGGGTGGTTGCTGTGGAAGTTGAAGGTTTGTTCAGAATGAGTTGCTTTTCTGTATACTGAGGTTTGGAACTCCCCGTTTGTCAGTCGTTCTACCTTAACATTCAGAAATGGAAGTTGATTGTTGGTTTCTTCTTCCCTTGTGAATTTAATCCCTGCAAATATGCTGGTGATGAGGTGGTGGGTGTCTTCTAATTTGTTGCGTTCAGTAATGAAATAATAATAATAATTACAAGCCCACAGCCACTCTACGACAAACACTTACAAAGATTAAAGACCCTATTCCCACAACATGCAGAACGAACATGATTTACAAAGAACCATACAACGACTGCCACAAACATTACATCAGACAGACAGGAAGGAAGCTAGCCATCAGAATACATGAACATCAGCTCGCAGCAAAACGGCATGACAAACTCTCCTTAATTTCGATACATTCAGACAATGAAGGCCATCAGTTTAACTGGGACAAGGTAACCATAATAACCCAAGCCAAACATAGGAATTCCTGAAGGCATGGTTCTCCACCCATAATGCAATCAACAAACACATAGAATTGGACCCCATATACAAACCCATACAGATTAAAACCGGAAATGACACAACTCACCATAACAGACCGGACAGTATAAATTCCAAGTGGAGTAGAATAACATCACTTCATCGGAGGCCTCACTGATGATGTCACCTAGCATGGTGATAAAATGTCTGAACAAAAACAAAGCAGCTCGGTGAGCAAGTCAACAATCTGAAGCCAACTTCTCAAAGGGTTACGAGAAGTCCAGGTTTGTGATGTATCTTTAATGTCCCTCTTCCACTACTTTAATATGTTTTTGAGGGAATTACTATTAAATTGGTAATAGGTAAAACCTATATGTGAGAAGGTGTGTATTGTGTTCTAATCACCCCTTCTCTGACAATCTGTTCAGCATCTTTCTAATCACGAACTTAAAACTGGTATCGCTATACATCCTGGTTCAGTTTGCCCCTTTTCTTGTCTATAAGAACTAAGTGAGCCCTTTGCAATAGGTAAGAGACAATATGTATTTTCTTTCAATGGTGTGCACATCATTTTTTTTCTTAGAGCAGGCAACCAGAAAAATAAATCTGACAAAAAGCCATTTGATGAACATTTTCAGAGTCACATGGAGGGCACATTTTTGATTTTTGATTTGGTTTATTATTGTCACATGTACCTACGTACAGTGAAATTTTTTTTGTTTTGCGTGCATAACGTAGATCATAACATACAGTGTATTAAAGTAAAAGAACAGAGCGAAGAGTACAATATTACGGCTACAGAGAAGGTATACAAAGAGCAAGATCAACATTTTAAGTTTAAAATTTGAGAGGTTCATTTGGAAGTCAAATAATAGTGGGGCAGGAGGTGTTCTTGAATCTGTTGGTACATGTGTTTTAAGCTTTTGTATCTTCTGCCAGACAGAAGAGGTTGGAAGAAATTATAACCAGGGTTGGAGGGGTTTTTGGCTGCCTTTCCGAGGCAGCGAGAAGTACAGATGGAGTCAATGGATGGAAGGTTGGCTTGCATAATGGACTAGGCTGTGTTCACAACTCTCTGTAGTTTCTCAGGGTTCTGGATAGCGCAGTTCCATATCAAGCTGTGATGCATCTTGATAGAATGCTTTTCATAGTGCATCTATCGAAATTGGTAAATTTCCCCAGCCTCCTAAGGAAGTAGAGATGTTGTTGTGTTTTCTTGACCATAGCATCGACTTGGGTAGACCAGGAGACACTGGTGGTCATCACTCCTCGGAACTTGATGCTCAGGCTTACCCTCCACCTTGCTTGCTGCAGTCAATGACCAGCTCTTTTTGTTTTGTTGACATAGAGGGAGACATTATTATCTTTGCACCATGCCACCAAGCACTATATCTCTTTCCTGTATTCTGACTCATCATTTTTTGAGATCCAGCCCTCAATGGTGGTGTTGTCAGCGAACTTGTAGCTGGAGTTAGGATGAAATTTTGGCCACACAGTCATAAATGTATAGGGAGTATAGTAAGGGGCTGAGTACACAGCCTTACGGGGCATTGATGTTGAGGTTTATCGTGGAGGAGGTACTGTTGTCTATCTTCACTGCAGTCTGTTGGTCAGGAAGGCAAGGATCCAGTCGCAGTCAGTGGAGCAGAGACCAAGGTCTCAAAGTTTGAAGATTAGTTTGGTTGGAATTATGGTTTTGAAGGAGGAGCTGTAGCCAATAAGTAGAAGCCTAATGTTGGTATCCTTTTGTTATCTAGATATTAGAGGGTTGGTGAGTTACAGGATAATAATCAAATTTCCTTCAATTTTGGAGCAGTAGGCTTTTATAAGGTGAGGAGGATGGCTTTGAAGTGAAGAATAGCATGGCTTATCGCCTGTATTTAGTATCTGGATTGTGTGCAGTGGAAGTGCTTGTGCACAAAAATAAGTGCAGTAGCAACATCAACCCTGAATGATGGTGCAATTTTGGCGATTAGGGTATAAACATAGGTAGAAGGCTAAACTTATTATAGTGTTGGAGAATAGTGGTAATAAGATTTACTCTTCAAAGAATTTTAGAATGGTTAATTTTGCTGTCTATTTGGAGAAAAGTATCTTTGAAGTTTGCAAATATAACTGTTAATATCGACTGTTATCAAAGGATTGAAGAACAGAGGTCTCGTCTGTGAATTGAACCTTTGATGTAGGCAAAATATGGTGCATGAAGGAAATTGTTTTCAGCAGTTCATCAAAAGCCTCAAAAGATAGAACCAGAAACTGATATGTATCTTTTCAGTGTTAGGTCAAATATCTGAGCTGTGTGAAATGTATACATGTACTTCTACACATTTTACCATCGATTGTCTGCTGTAAATTCAAGCCATGCCTTTATAAATATGGAAGAAAGGAGGCTGACTAACTTTTGGATCATCACCATTGGCTCAATAGAAATTGGTATAATTTAAGTGCCAACAGTGGAAGTATGAGAAGTAAACCTTTAGAGCAAACATTCCGTCTAGGTAAAGCCATTTTAACCTTACGGGTACTGTATCAGTTGGCTGACTTTTCTATTCTGTATGTGCAACTATATATATTTGTATTAAATGAATTATGCAAAAATTTTCATCAGCTTCTAAACATTTAAACAGTCTCAGTCATTACAGAGCAAAGATTTTGGAAAGAAATTTTAAATATTCTAAAAATTAAAAATTAAAAATTTTCTTTTATTTAGATTAATTCCCTCTCTTGTGGACCATAGCTGTCGCTATACAAGAAATGCAGCAGTACAAGACAGTGACTCATCACCACCTTCTCAAGGGCAATAATAGATAGGCAGTCAATGTTGGTCTAGACCTGAAATAAAATAAACTCATGGAGTTACTTGTCTTGAGCATTCTTGGGAAAACTAATGTTCGGTCCTCAGATGATCTTGGCTAAGTTTTGCATTTATTTTACTGGTGTGTTTCCCGACACTTGTTAGTTCACGATTCCAATAATACCCAGACATTGCCATCCTCATCATCTTGCTTTTTAATTTAGTTCCTGGTTCTTGCTAGTCCCATTGTAAGACTTGCTCCCTATTCCTTTCTATGATCTATTGTTCTCCCTTTGCAAATCAATTTCCAGATGCTTTATGATATTTCCTACCCTGGCACCTGGATGGTGGCAAGCCTCTGGTATATTGTTGGAGCTGCTACCATCTAATCAGGTTGGCAGTATTCCATCATGCTCCCTGACGTGTGCCTTTCAGATGGTGGACAGGCTTTTCCAAAAGTGCAGTGTCCAGAACTGGACAATACTATAACTAGAGTCAAACCAGCATTTTAGGAAAGTGTAGTTAAACTTCCTAGCATTTGTACTTCATGGTTCTACACAAAGCTTGTTTGCTGATTGTCCTTTCAACTTCAAAATTACACACGCAGACATATCAGGTCTCCCTTCTTGACCTATTTAACTAGTACTATTGCTCTTCATTCTTCCTTCCAAAATGCAACAGAGCTTTCTGCATTGAATCTGATCTGCCCATTCCACCTGTCTATGGATACTTCACCCTTGTTGCACAACTGCAAAATTAGCATTGCAACTATTGTCCACATGATATTGTTTAAAGAAACAGTGCAGCTGATCAAAAGGCATTCCAAAAACTTGTGCATAACACTGGAACTCCGAAATCTTCAAATCAGAATGGAAATTTCTTACTACTGATGAACTGTTGCCCAATTCTTCTGATTTCAATAAAAAAGTGGAGGAACAGAAGAGTTATGCATAATCCACATGACAGTTGTCTTGTCCCACATTTCTTCACTTCAACAGATTTAATACTGTATACTGTGGATTTTTACATTGTGTGCGCATCATTAATGAAATTGCTGTGTAATATTTCAAGATAAATTCAAGGCTGCACGAGTTGGTTCTGTTGCAAGTTGATAAGATGCTACAAGTGGGAGTCGCAGGTAGATAGGATAGTGAAGAATGAATTTGGTAAGCTTGCCTTTATTGGTCAGTACAGTGAGTATAGGAGTTGGGAGTTCATGTTGCAGCTGTAGAGGTGCATCAGTTAAGACACTTTGGGAATACTATGTGCAATTCTGGTGTCCCTGCTATAGGAAAGACGTTGTGAAACATGAAAGGGTTCAGAAAAGATTTACAAGGATGTTGCAGGACAGCACGGTGGCTCAGTGGTTAGCACTGCTGCTTTACAATGCCAGGAACCCGGGTTCGATTCCACCTTTGGGTGATTGTGTGTGGAGTTGGCACGCTCTCCCTGTGTCTGTGTGGGTTTTCTCAGGGTGCTCCGGTTTCCTCCCACAGTCCAAAGACGTGCAGGCTAGGTTGATTGGCCTTGCTAAATTACCCATAGTGTTCAGGGGCGGGTTGTTGGGGGATGGGTCTGGGTGGGATGCTCTGAGGATTGGTGTGGACTTGTTGGGCCAAAGGGCCTGTTTCCACACTGTAGGGATTCTAAGGATAATTATTACTAAATAAAATTTACAGGGAAATTAATGAGGCTAAAGGCCAAGTTACTTAGACCTTATGGGATACATTTAGAGATATTAAAGGAAGTCTCCACAAAGAAAGTGGATGCACTGTTGGAATTAACAAAGAATTCTTAGAGGCTGGAAAAGTCCCAGAGGATTGGAAAACTGCCAATGTAACATCTTTATTTAAAAAGGGAAAGAGATAACAATAGGTCAGTAGGCCAGCTAGCTTAACATCTGTAATTGAGACAATATAAAAGTTTATTATAGAGGATTTAATAGCAGCATTTGTGGAGATACATAATATGACCGGCTGAGTCATCATGGCTTCATGAACAGAAATCCAAGAGTGACAAATTTACTAAAGGAAGCAACAAGCGTGATTGATAAAAGGGAAACAGTGGATGTAATACATTTGGAATTCCAGAAGGAATTTGACAAGGCTCCACATCTTACACTTACGATATGAGACCATGATGTTGGCATGAATAGAGGATTGGTTAACTAATATGAAAGAAAATTGCGGTA
>NC_063350.1:42114404-42198092 GCF_021869965.1 Rhincodon typus | reverse complement strand
CTGGAAACGTCAGCCTTTCTGCTCCTATGATGCTGCTTGGCCTGCTGTGTTCATCCAGCTCTGCACCTTGTTGTCTCTCTTCACATTGCCTGCTGCTTGATAGATTTTTGGCATAAACGCTGAGATGCAGGCCTAAAACCAGATGTCAAAAAATGATATTTGTGTTAGAATCCACTCTCAGATAATTGTAGCAGCAGTGAAGATTAAGAAACCAATCTGAACTTGTTTGGTCAAGACCCCAAAAGAAAATCACTTTGTCAAAAACATCATCAGTATGTCTTTAAAATCAGCTAGTATTCATGAGTCACTACAGAGCTGAACAACTGCTGTGAGGCAAAAATCTCTAAACAGAAATTTCCTGCAGAGAAACCACCAACAATGATTACGTCAAATAAAGTATTTTACAGCCAGCAATATGAGAAATAGTTTTCTAGGGAAAAGAAAAGGCAGTGAAAGCAGTAACAGTGCGTTAATAGCCAAGCAACATTCCACCTAAGCTGAGCGCGCATGGCTGCCAATACAGATTGCAGCTTCAACTGATAAATCTGCCTTAAACACTTGCAGATGGAGGTTGATTCCTAGGGATTCAGCAGTGTGAATTCCTAAAGAGGGGAAAGAACACCTTGAAACACTAGGCTGGGAAGCAATTTTGAGACTTCTGACAATTTTTTCTTTACCAGCTTTGCCCAATGGACAGTGTACCCACAAGCAAGTTTAAGAAACCTCTTTAGAAATTGACTTCATAGGTGCATTGATTGGAAACATTAGGGATAAAGAAAAATAGCTTATCCGATCGGGTGGTTTTGAATTCGACACAAAAATGTGTCAGACACAGGAGCAACTAATACAAGCGCCATCACAACAATCATTTACAATACAATAAAAACTCAATAAATCTTATTGACTTGAAGTCATTTTTTTGAAAAATTTCTACCCACAGATCTTTTATGAATCCCTTAGCCATCTTTTAAAAATTGAGTATCCTCATGAATATCTTCATCCCTTTCTATGAAGATGCCATGTTGATAAAGGAAAACTGAATCTCATGTGGGAAACAGTTTTTTAAACAGCAGAAACTTTAACAGCTCTCTGTTGTGACGTTACACAATATTTACAACAACACTTCAACTTTAATCAATTAAGAATACAATGCAATAAAATATCTATAGTTTAGTGATCAAAAATCTTCGAAATATCATTCAAATAAAAAAGAAAATCAACAGCTCAAAGTAACTATCAAAAATATTAGGCAATGTAATAAAATTTACCAGTGCCAATCTTTCCAACAAAAAAAAAACAAGCTATCAGATTCATTTGATTGTCAAATATGGGAAGTATAATTCTAATATCAGGTACAGAGTTTAGATTTTAAAACTGATATCTGATGTTGGTTATTTTCATGAAGGCTTTTTCTAAAATAATTAGGCTAGACAGTTGCTCAAGAACAGTAACCAAATCCAGTGTATGTCAGAGAGTTTGGAACTTACAAACCAGCAGTGTTCCTTTATAAATCTGCAGGTTAATAAAAGCTGATGTTATGGGCCAAACCAAACCCCCTGCAAAATATATTAAGAAGGTAGTTCAGACTCTACCTTTTTCTTATTTTGAAGGTAAGTGCAAGACTTTGTGTTCCAAATGCAATTTGATTGGTCAAACCACTCAAAACATATTTTCATAAGAAGATACTTAAAAGTGATTCTGCAACATTTTGAATGAGAATAAGGGAAACTTGAAATTTAGATGCCAGCTGAAGTTAACTATGATACAGTTAGAAGGGAAATGAAATTGATTTCGTTGTAAAAAGAAAGAAAAGGAGATGAAGGACTTGTATTAGAAGGGTAAGAAAAGGAAGGGCAGAGAATAAGAAAAGAAACTGAATAAAGAAAAGCAATAAAAAGGGAGATGAAAGAAAGTTTTTTAAAAAAAGGGTTGGAAACAAGCTTGAAATAGAGAGGAAGGAGAGGGTGGGAAAAATACAGAGGATTTTATTTTTATTTTCAAAAAAATGAATTCAAAAGACAGATGCAAATTAGACAATGTGAGTTGGTTATAGAAATGCTTAGAGTAAAGAAAAGGTAGTAACTCAGAGGATGATTCTGATTCCAATAAAGGATTTGATGTAATCAAAAATCTATGCCAAGTGCCTAGATTTGCTGAGATTGAAATCAAGAGATTTCACCTCATTAGAAAAGGTAACTGAACAGATAAAGTGGCCAAGAGATGCTTGCACCATAATAGTAGAGAGTTTGATGGGTACAGGTAAGATGGTGTACGCATTTTGTCTGAATAACCAATCTGCACATCATGAAACTGTTCAAAATCAATGCTCAATGTTATTGAGCTTGTCCTTGAAGCTAATCAATTACAACTTAGAACTACAAACAAACCTAATAACACACGTAAAATTTGTTAGAGAAAAAGAATTACTGTTGGATCAAAGGTTTTGATCACCTGAAGTTAGAGACAAAAATTGAAAAGGTCTAGAGAAATTCTGATTATGGAAGAATTCAAAAATATCATTCTTGCCAACCTAAACATTTATTTAGATGAGTATCCGATATCAAAGATCAGAGAAACAGCAGTTTTAGATTTAGATTTATTGTCACATGTATATAAAAATTCAACAGAAAGTGTTTTTTTGCATGAAAAGAAAAAAGTGTCTCCATGTTCTGGCACTATCTTGAAGCACTGAATATAATGCAAGATTTTACTGCCATAGAGTTCATCCTGCCCTCTTTTACTTGTTAGTCTCTGTTACTCCTTCGCTCGCTGTTTGACATCAGCCGCGGGTCTCTGTAACGGGCTCCAGGGTATCGGGTATGGGCCCATCTTTCCTGTTGCCAGCACTCCCAAAACTCATTGTGTCCAAGCTGGAGCTGTGAGCCTGGTCTCATACCTCCTGCTCCCTGAGGCATTGCCGGCAGTCATCAGTCGCTAGGGTCCTGGCTCCGGGCTTCTCCTCTGAAACCTCTGTGACCTCCGAGCCAGAGCCAGCCATGGATCTGGGGTTGCACGGGACCCGGCCCCAACCGATTCTACGGCACGCAGAAAAAAACCATGGAAAGACGACAAAGCTGCCATGGTATTGCATGATGAAGATGTGTGAGATGGTGTGGATGATGCCGACTGCACTGCATGGTGCCCGTTAGCAACCGAGCTCCGGGTTCAGGAGCTGAACACTGCCAAACCCGCCACCGCCATCTTGGAAGTGGTGCTGGAAGATATCGGGGTTATCTCACAGAAACAATTATGGACGGGGAGATAGCCATGTGGGAATCAATAAGAAAATTGCAGGGATTGGAAACCTGCAGATTGAAGAGGTACCAGTTATGGAGACAAACAAAAGGATGCTAGGGTTATAAAGAAGAAAGGCTACAGTCAAAAAGTGATTTGCAGAAATGCATATGTTTCCATTTGTAGACGTTTTTAATCAACCTGTTCAGATTTTGTTATGGCACACCTCTGGAGCAGGTAATACATGAACCCAGGCTTCCCTGCCTCTAAGCCAATGTGTGACATGACTTCCTCTGCTCCCCTTGCTTCCGTTATAATAAAACTGGACATTGCAGTCACAGGAATGTCTAATAAATTCTCTGTGTGGGTCTGTAGCACTATAGTAGAATGTTGAGTTCTAAGCATTGTTAAACGTGCCATTCAAAGGTGATGGATTTGAGTCCCAGCAAAGTTTGTTGAATCACTGAAGGTTAATATGGAAGTAGAGTATGTAATCAGGAGAGCTAATGGAATGTTATAGTTTATTGAGGTGGGTGGAGGATTCGAATGCTGGAATGGAGAGGTTATTCTTCAGTTATACTAGGTATTGGTGAGATCATATCTGCAGTATTGTGTACAGCATTGGTCATCATACTAATGGAAGGATGTGAATGTGTTGGAAGCAGTTCGAAGAAGGTTTACTGGATTAATACCTGAAATGACTGACTGCCTTATGACATGAGACCAAGGCTAGACAGGCTGTGTCCTCTGAAGATTAGAAGAGTCAAAGATGACCTAATTGAAATATCCCAATTGAGGAAACTTGATTAGCTGGATGTGGAAAGGATGTTTCCCCTTGCCGGAGAATCTAGAACTAAGGGTCACTGTGTAAAACTAAACAATTGCCATTTAAGATAGAAAGTAGGAAAAAAAAGTATCTGAAGGATGTGTCTTTTGGAATTCCCTTCCTCAAACAGCATGCATACAGAATCTTTAAATATTTTAGAGCAGAAGTAGGTAGATGCATAATTATCAAGGGGATGAAAGACTATCAGGTGGTATCTGGGATTGGTTATTTTTTGAGAAGATCTTTTGTTTAAAAAGAAATGGAACTAATTAAAATAGTCGTTCTGGAACAGTGATCTAATCCATTATGCACCAAAGAGCAAGAACCCCCAGAGTATTAATGGAAAAAGTTGTTTTTACTCTGCTAGGGTAAAGCATTGAAGGCCATTATTTTGTTTAGGGCTTGGGATAACAAAGGATTAACATTTAGTTTAGGAAACCAGATGTTTAAGGTTCTTAGAGCAGTTAGAAGGAGCCCTGAGTGGGGCCTGGAACAAAC
The DNA here is from genome assembly GCF_021869965.1 of Rhincodon typus. Taxonomy (NCBI): domain Eukaryota; kingdom Metazoa; phylum Chordata; class Chondrichthyes; order Orectolobiformes; family Rhincodontidae; genus Rhincodon; species Rhincodon typus. The sequence continues at coordinate 42,193,534 of NC_063350.1, read as the reverse complement.
ATAGTCATTCTCTTAGAAAGTAGTATAGAGCAAGATAGGGTAAAAAAAAGTTAACTCTGTTGAAACATTTGGAGCGTTTGGTTATAAATCCGCATACTATTAAAATGTGGGAAAGTCTAAGCTGTCAGTTTTATGAATATTCACGTCAAAAGATTTCATACTTCACAGGAAGGAAGATTTGATGTAAAGGCATAATTTCTTTGATTTTGAGCTTCTGTCATTGATAGTGTCACAAAACAATGAAATTATGTTACACTGTCTGCTTTAAGACCTTTCTAACTGTGATCTTGTATCTGGTTTAATATTTTAAAAAGTTGCTTTGAGTAAAGAAATTTCTGTCCTGCTTCTTAAAAGAAATTTGTAGACCATTGTGATTGTGCTGAATTTTAACAAATAAGCAGTTAAGTGTTACTTTTGGAAATGTTCATGGTGGGTTGTGTCTCTGATTTCTTCACTGCAGACCTCAACATGTATTCTTATTTTGGCAAATGCAGCGTGCTTGCCACATAAACTGCAGGCATATGATATACATGTTACACTGATTGTAGCAACATGTTCGTCCCATTTATTGATCACTGAAGACAACCATGACGAGTTACTTGGCCTTGTGTTTATGATAAAAGGCAATGGATGACAGAAGTATTGTAAGTTTGTTAGTAATGAATCAGGGGACAAAGTTCAAAAAGATGAGGCAAGGCATGGCAGAGATACTATGAACATCCAAGGACGTGCAAAACGAATGTGCACCACAAAAGCAAGTGAAGAGACCTGAGCTGCACTGTGCGGTGGTGCATGAGATGGTCACCTACCCCTGCAGGCAAAGTGCCCCGGCAGTGACATTGCAATGAAAGGTGCCAGAACACTCCACGTGCAGCATTGAAGTGGGGATACTTTGCTCTGGGTGGGTCAGAGATGTGCCATGGTGTGATGAGAATGGTGCGTGCATAATGCCAACCTCCATGGATGGACCTGATGGGTAGTCAGAGCCCATGAAATGAATCCTTCAACTGCTGCCCGTGATCTAATTTCCCTCTGTCAAGCAGGAGAATAGCAAATTGCATACAAATGAAGTGAGAATATTTAATAATGAGGCGTTAATACATGCCAGTAGGCTCACTGCTTTTCACAAGTGAAGTTTTCGACTCACTAATAAAATCTTGATTTGAAAGATCAGGTTTTCTTTTTCTCTGGGAATTTCATTTTTCCCATATCTCTTCATAATTTTCTAACTGACTGTCCATTGCACATGCCAGGAAAGGGCTAGGAAAATTTTGCCCAGTGTTTTAAATGAATGAGCACCACATTAAATAAATTTTTAAAAATGACCTATCTGATCAGATTTCCTTCTGGGATTTGACTTCTCCACTTGTACATAACTTGATACAGAGCTATAATTAACATTATCACGTCTATAAGAATTCATTGCCTACTTTGGCACTTGGACAAACGGTCTAGCTAAGCTTCTAACCACCACAACTGCCATCATCTCATGTCCAGTGGTTCATGTACCTCTTTACTGCAGGAAAATCATCTGTTCCACTGGAATAACATCAGGCCCCATTACATCATGCACGCAATATGCCAGCTTATTTTCCACATCCCTTCATTTGAACTATCAGTTCAGGGCATATGGTCTACTCTACTCTAACAGAAACCAGAAGAGAGAGAGAAAGCACAGCTAGAGTATTTCAATACCTTGGCATAGACTTTCCTCATCACCTAATGCCATATTTGAATCAAGTCAAGCACCCTGAGAGAATTACAGAAAATGCCATAAAGAGAAGTAATCTAAGTAACTCATTAGAGAATGTACATAGAAGTTAATCTGTGCTTATGACAGAAGAAAAGAGCTGGAAGTGGACCTGGATTTAGAGTGATTCATTTAGTTATTCTGCTCCCAACAAGAACATCTTATTGCATGTTAATGCTCACACTTAGTTTTGCATTAATTAAAGACTATTCTGTACATATGCTGTGTGGAGCTGGAGGAACATAGCAGGCCAGGCACCATCAGGGGAGCAAGAAAGTTGACTTTTCGGGTCGGAACCCTTCTTCAGAAAGGATCTGAAGAAGAGTCCCGACCCGAAACGTCAACTTTCCTGCACCTCTGATGCTGCCTGATTTGCTGTGATCCTCCAGCTCCACACTGTGTTGTCTCTGACTCCAACATCTGTAGTTCTTGCTATCTCTGTATGTATGCTCCTCTCTGCAAATATTACCCTGTCGACCACAATCTGCTGCCTATAACAAGTTGCTCCCCTCTTGTTATCGGTAGCAGATTGTGGTCGACAGGGTAGTATTTGCAGAGAGGAGCATATGTACAGAACAGTCTTTAATTAATGTAAAACTAACTACGAGTGTTAACATGCAATAAGATATTCTTGCTGGGGGCAGAATAACTAAATTAGTCACTCAAAACCTAGCCCACTTTCAGAATCAGAGTTTATTATCTTCCACCGGAGCTTCTGGGCAGTCCATGGACCCCTCCACTGAACAAAGCGAAACACACACGTTTTATACATTTGCTGGTAGCCTGCCTTTGGCTATAACAAACCAATCATATTATTCTTTGTTTTTTACACACGCATCCAATCATGTGATGACGTGATCAGTCCATGGACAGTTCTAGATCGCCCTATGATCCCATGATGTTTGTTAGACCTATTTATCATGTATGCATGGGCCTTCACAATACATTTTATTCAACCACATTCTGGGCTTAGCTCCTGCGCTTGTCATTCAATATTCCCCTGCTAATAGCAAGGGGGTTTCTCTAGTCTGCATTAGACTGAATATGCACATGCATACAGTTAAATCTCTTAAAGCCGGTATATTTGAAAATCCAATTTTTATTTAGATATATCCTGTAGCTTTGATTACCTGGGATCTTAACCGATGTGGGTGTGCCCCTACCCTTTTATCCTATGAACAATAACAGACATTGAACCAGACTGTTATGGAGGCTTCGATCAGCATTTCTCAAGGATGTTCCTCATCAATCTGTCTCTGTGCAACTAACAGCTACGCTTTCTCTTCAACCTGACTTTTTATTTTGAATACATTTCACAAGACCCTTTGTGTGCTATCTTTGTCTTGTTACCTTGGATATACTCCTTCTATGAAGGCTACAATTACTCCAGTTTATAGTTCAACTTCGAGTACCAGACTATGCTCACAATCTTCCTTAGCCATTTTATGCCAACTGAGTTATGTCAACTAAGTTATGCTGCTTCACCTGTGGGTAGCCTTAACGGATCTAAAGAAGTCTAAGTTTGAAGGTAGTTCTTGACTTTGCCTTCTCCTCAACCAGTCGGTCTTGAACCCAAACTCGTAGTTCTGGGCATTAAAAAAAAAATGCAACAAAAGAGATGCATCATAACTGGTCAATGTGAAGCAATCTTTATAAAGCAATTCCAGGGGAAAAATCTGTGTTAGAAAATTGACTGAATTTTCCCAGGCCCTGAATGACATGGGCAAACACAAGATAGTTGAGAAAATCAAGAAAATGAGACTCTCAACATTGAGTAAATAAAAATATGCATCCAAACTTTGAACGAGATGAGAATCTCACTAATGAGCAGCGAGAGGCCTATTGCATTCTTTGATATCTCATCAGTGCCTAATTCCACCTCATAGAGTAATATAGCATGGAAACTGGCCCTTCAGATCAAACTGGTCCATGCTGACCACTCAGCTGGTTCCAATTGGCCTCATTTGGCCCATATCCTTCCCATCCATGTACCTATCCAAAGTTTTTTTTTTTTATTTTTAAATGTTGTTGTTGTACCTGCCTCAACCACTTTCTCTGGCAGCCCATTCCATAGACGGGTCACTGCGAGAAGTTGTCCCTCAGGTCCTCCTTAAATCTATCCCCTCTCACCTTAAATCTATGCCCTCTAGTTTTCAATTCCGCACCTTTCTATGTGCACCCACAATTTTATACCACATTGATGTATAGTTTCCTATTTCCCCACACGTTGGACAGGAACAGGATGGCAACAAATCCCAGTATGAAAGTCTAATTTAGTACCTGGTGACTCAGTCCTGATCAGTTGACTGCCTGGGGTGGTCAGAATTAGGGTATCTATATCTCTTAGTCTGAGAAGTGGCCCACGGTTATTCTTGTGGAACCAGTGTAACCATTTCAGGAATTTGCCATAAATCGGACAGTTGGACAGAAATCAGTCAGGCTCTGTCACTCGTCACGCAAGATTGTGCATCCAAGTTGATCAGGGATGTGGGCTACAGTCAGTCTTGGATGTCATAAGAATTTAAGAATGTAAGAAATTGGAGCAGGAATAGGCCATCTGGCCCATCGAGCCTGCTCTACCATTCAATAAGATCATGGCTAATTTTTTTGTGGACTCAGCTCCATTTACCAGCCCACTCACCAAAACCCTTATCTTCTAAGGCCTGCTCAATGAAAGTCAAGGAGATAATCGGGGTGGGGGGGAAACTGCTGTAGTATGGAAGCTGGGGAAGTAATTTCTGGAGATTGGAGGCTGCCGAGGGGATAATAATTGTGAAGGCGGACAAATTAACCTAGAACGGTGGGAGATGATGATAGTCCATTAGAGGACATGCATTCCTGCAGGAGGTGGGATCATTTGTTACAATGGCCTGACATTAATGGGGATCAGTGCAGTGTGATAGTCAGCATGACTCAGCTGTAAGGCTCAGGATGTTGGGAGATACTGACATAAACCAAAGAGTTGGGTGGGAACACATTGTAGCTCAACACTGAAGGGCTCAGTAAAACTGTGAGGGGGAAAGGAATATGGAAATTTGTGGAGGCCCCTCAATTACCAGGCTGAGCCTGCAACTCACTCATGCCATGTGAGACCAGCATTGCCATATATCCTCATGAGAATAGCAAATGCACAATGGAAATGGAAAAAAGAAAAATGGCTATGAACATGTCTAGAGTGGGTGAGTAAATGTTTTCTTTCTCTGTCCAAGCACACAGGGTCTAATTGAGAGACATGGGGCTGTTCAAGGGATGATTACGTTAATCAGGCATCTGCTTAGTCCAGGTTAAATACATCTGTAATCCGATGTAATCTGCATGGGAACTGCAGGCAGTGACCTGCAGTATTGAATATAAATCCTGTGTACAAATGTTCTTGAACGCATTATAGATTAATCAGTCACCTTTGTGAAGCAGAAGTGATCACAGATGAATTTAAAAGTGCCACCTGTGGTTACTATACACAAAAACAATCAAAGATGTCATCAGCTTTACAAGGGCATGGAGCTGAATTCCTCTCACCTTGAACTGTTTGTGCATTTGCCAACGTGCTCTTGTGTGTAATGTTACATGTCTCAGGTGATGTGTAGGAATGGGGACACCAAGTGTCTGTAATCCTAATGCACTTACAATCTTCTCCTGGTCTGGCATGTGCAATTTACATAGGAGATTTTATTCTAATGTTGAAGGTCCATGTAGAGGTCATCCCTGGCCTGCTTTGTTGGAATGCTCCATGTCCCACTGTATCGAGGCTTATGATAGACCATCATTTGTGTCTAACACAAATTCTGAATGTTCACATTACTAAGGACATTTTTCTGGTTCTGGTATTTCCCAGACTAGTTTTGTTGAAACTATGACCAATGAATCTAGCACAGCAGGTGTCATTGTCACACTGACTGCAATGCAATGAAGATGCATCAAAATGGAGAAGGAACATAGGTGCCAGCAAGTCCAGAGCTAGCAGCAACATCCAATGGCTACCAAACAACTTGCACAGGAAGAAGCTGGAACTGAAGGTTCCCTCAGGATGTGTCGGAGATACAGGCAGCTTAGATTCTACTGTCTTCAACATCATTTCATCCACGTGACTGAGGTGCAGTGTCACCTCCACGTATGGAAAACTGTAACAGAACTGTACTGACTTCTGGTTCAGCACCTGCTACCTGAAGGGATGAGTGCCTATTCTATCCTGGTGGCTATTAAGGTGACAGCTGCACTAAATGTTTATGCAACTGGTTGTTTCCAAGGTTTCACTGGATCTCTCAACTCTCAAGCCATAAATGCATCAAGGCTGTCATTGATGCATTTTGTGACTATTCACGCTGCTTCATCTTGTTTTCCCTGTGACGAGTTCAGGACTGCAGTCGAGGCAGTAGACTTTGCCAACAAAGATGCAAAGTGCTATAAGCTGTACTTGCATTTATTAAGAGGATCATATCATAAAGCACATGATTTTGTGAACAGAAAAGGATTCCATTCCATCAATGTACAAGTCATCGGTGATCATAGTTACCACATCTGTCAAGTCCACACCTGGCACTCATGGAGCTGCCATGATGCTTATATCCTAGAGAACTCTCGTGTTGCTGCTTCATTTCGAGGGCTAGATGCCTTACAAGGTGGTTGCTGTCGTGGGGGGTGCACAGAGAGAAGGGTTACCAAAAAGGCTGATGACCCAGCTCGGCAAACTCCCGATTGAGACCGAGCACAGATTTGAAAGCGGTTCGTTCTTTACGATAGCCATTGTGGAGTAGATATAGGCCCCTTCAAGGTGCTGTTCTGATGTTCAATCTGTTGGAGGACCTTGTAGTACGTGTGCTGCGTAATCCTAGCATGCTGTGCTTGCACACTACAGCAAGCAAAGCGGTGATTTGATCGACTGAGCTGAGAGAGCCGCAGCAGTCTTCTGAGAAGAAGGATGAGGAAACTGAGCCTGAGGAATATCACCTTCAGCATGATAGAACGGTGCATCATTGGATGCAGCAAGCCAGGTGGGACAGGACTTCAATGAGATCTGTTTGCAATTGATGTGTGCTGGGAGAAATGAAGGTTCACTGTCTGTAAATTTGTTGTTGCTGGAAAGGCTAGCCTTTCCAATCTTTGTCTCGGGAGCAAATGCAGCTTTTCTTTTGTTTCATTTTTTTCTGCAACTTTATTCAACAACAGTAAAGTTAAATATTTTTCAATTGTTTTGTGATGCTCCCACATTGATTATAATGAGTTACTGTGCTCCACTGGATATTAGGTAAAGAGTAGTGTTCCCTTAGACAGGATTCTAATATGGTTGGTGCGATGGCTAGGGTACCTGTGTAGCTTGATTGCTTGATTCTTGTAACCACTGTTACAATGACAGTTGACCATACAGAGTATGACATAAAGTAGCAATAAATTGATGAATGTGAACTTGTAATTAAAATGAAGTTCCATCTGTGCACCTTCAAATTTTTTTTATGTTCCGTTCCCATCACATGCTTTGTGGGGGGAGTTCATGGCTGGCAGCATTTGACCTGCTGCGTGAATGGACTTTAAATTTGGTGCTGTCACTGGGAGTCGCGGAAGGTCCTAGCAGTGGCCAGTACTTCGTTATTGCTGAATAAAAGAGAATGTAAGTAGTGTGCCATAGAGGTGTGGTGTGTGGCTAAAGAGGTGAGTTGCAGAGAATTGCGTGAGATAAATCAGCAGAGCTCCTGAAGAGAAACCGTCTTATGAACCTCCCTAAAATTGACAGCTAGCTAATCTCTCTTTTTTTTTTTTCCTTTTTTTTTTGTAAAATTTAGCCCAAAATGTTGTCTTAGCAGGAAACTATTTGCTCTGTTCACGCTACCCTTTCATTTCTATTCTGTCTATGGTACCAATACAATGTAAGTAGCACTGGATATAGTACCTGAACAAAAGATAATGAAGATGAAGGAACTGGTGTTATTAAAAGGGCCTAAATACAACTTTTTGAAAATCGAATTGATGAAGATTCTGCGCCAGATTGAGCTTGGCAGATTATGTTGGGTCAGAATTTGCTGTCAAAATGATGATACTGGATCTAATGGTGTTGCCATACTTGTGTGCGGTATTCAGAAAACAAAAAAAATGTTGTTAGAGATGCATCGCTATGAGGCTTTGTGAAAAAAAGATCTCATCATTAATAGCACCCCCATTCAAACGCATTGAGTAGTCAGAAGTTTCTGCGCAACAGCTGTGAAGTGAACTGACCACAGCAAGTTAAGTAAGGTCATTACAGATCAAAGTATCTTGTTTAATAATGTGAAAAATGTTAATTACTTCCAGTCAATCCATCCAATGATAAATGTTAATGTTCAAAAGCGTGGAGTTTATTTCCTTCAGTTTTGAATTGTTGGCTGATTTTAGATTTTAAAATAAACTTTATTTGCAACTTTGTCTCTTGTTATTTCGTCATTTTGGAGTTTCCTTTCAGTACCTGATTTGACAATGAACTCATTTATTCTAAATGACACTGCCTTGTCACACTTCAGATGTTAATTTCAAAATTGTTCACTTTTTTTAATCATTAAGGAGCTCCTTGACCTTCCATTCAGATGTCAGATGCTGCATACAGACCATTACATGTTCCTACCTCCCATTTCCAGCAACATGCAGTACAAAAATATCATCGATCTGAAGCAGGCAAGGGAAAGTCTAATGACAGATATCTCTTGTTGGCCCGCCACACCAAATTTTTGGCCAATGTTTTTATAAATTAAACGTGTGCGAATGTAATATTATTTTTAAAATAATATAAAAAGCTTGCTTCACAATTAAACAAGCTTCTCAAAGACAGGATGCAATTTATTCCTTTTATGCATTTGAGTTCTTTAGCTTTCTACTCATTTAACTTCCAACCCATCTCCACCAATGTGGTACATAAGAAAATAAAAAGAAACAAGGACAGGAGTAGACCATTTGGCCTGTCGAGCTTGCTCCACCATTCAATAAGATCATGGTTGATCTTTTCATGGACTCACCAAAATTCTTAATTCCTTTACTGTTCAAAAATCTATTATTTGTCTTTGCCTTAAAAGTATTCAATAAGGTAGCCTCAACTGCTTCACTGGGCAGGGAATTCCACAAACTCTCAACACTTTGGATGAAGAAGTTCCAGTCAACTCCAGTCCAAAATCTGCTCCCCCTTAATTTGAGGCTATGCCCCCTAGTTCTAGTTTCACCTGCCAGTGGAAACAATTTACCTGCTTCTATTTTATCTGTTCCCCTCATAATTTTACGTTTCTGTAACATTCTGGGCCCCCAATCTTTTAAATTTCTATGAATATGGTTCCAGTTGATTCAATCAGGTGGCTCAGTGGTTAGCACTGCTGCCTCACAGTGCCAGGGGCCTGGGTTCAATTCCACCCTCGGGTGACTGTCTGTGTGGAGTTTGCACATTCTCCCCACATCTGTGTGGGTTTCCTCCCACAGTCCAAAGATGTGCAGGCTAGGTGGATTGACTATGCTAAATTGCCTGTAGTGTTCAGGGATGTGTAGATTAGGTGTGTTATAGGGGGATGGGTCTGCGTGGGATGTTCTGAGGGTCGCTGTGGACTTGTTGGGCTAAAGGGCCTGTTTCTGCACTGTTGGGATTCTATGATATCTGTTCTCATAAGCCAACTCTTTCAACTCCAGAATCAATCTAGTGAATCTCCTCTGCACCCCCTCCAGTGCCAGTGCATCCTTTCTCAAGTAAGGAGACCAAAACTGTACTCCAGGTGTGGCCTCACCAACACCCTTAAATAGCTGCAGCATAACCTCCCTGTTTTTAAACTCCATCCCGCTAGCGATGAAGGACAATATTCCATTCACCTTAATTACCTGTTATAGCCTATGTTGTACAGCAATATATTCAGAAGTGATGCCTAACTAATAGTTAAGAATTCACAAATCACTGTTATCTTCAGGGAAATAATCGATTCCCATATTGCTATATGTTGTAAGTGGACAAGCAAAGGTTTCTTACATTTTGCATTTTCATTGAAATTATAAACACTTTCTGAAAGTGCATTTACTGTATTACTGGACTTAGCAACTGGATTCGTTCTTAATTCTTTTTATGGTTAATTTGCCTTATCACAACAAAGTGGGAGGAATCATTGAGATTCAGAAGCACAATCATGTTTAATATTTTGCTTTCTTACCGATCATTGGAATAAATGTATTGCCTCATGAATGTGCGCAAATTGTGGCATGTTTGAGTGCAGAACACAAGTGACATCTACTGAATAAATAATGGTACTACAGAAAAATAAAAATGCCTGTACTGAGGGGAAAAAAATCACATCTTTAAAAGTATTTCACTAAACAAAGTATTTCTTTTCTTTTAATCTTTGTCACAGTATTCAGAGTGTTGCTAATATTTATACTGCAATGAATTTTGAAAAAAGCTTCTTTGCTTTAGATCTGTCAGATAATTTAATTGCTGCATTGAGTTAGAACACAGGAAAGATAGAGGTTGTTTAGCCACTTGAGCCTGTTCTGCTATTCCAGTGAGATCATGTTTGATCCATAACTTAATTCCATATACTTTATTGCCCCATATCCTCCCTCATCTTTGACAAAAAAACGATCCAGCTCAGATCAAATTCACAATCGATCAACCACCACCTGCTATTTGTGGGAAAGAGTTCCAAAATTCTACCACATTTTTGCATGCAGAAATATTCACCAGTTTCACTCCTGAAAGATTTAGTTTTGATTGTTAAACTATGCTGTCTGAGCCCCAGGCTGCTAACCGTTTCTTCTGATCCACTTAATGGCTTTGCAATTTTCCAAATTTGATGTATTGCTGATAAGTCAAATTCAAATTTTGCATCATTAAATGATTTGATAGCTGGAATCGAGTAATGCAGTAGCAAAGTGGGAATTCGGTGCTGAAAATTCAAATTGTCCATGAAGTAACCATGAATTGAACTTAATTACTTACTAGCCCAGTAATCTCATTAATGCATTGCAACTTGACCACCACTGAAGTGTGTTCATTGATTTGAAAATCATTACTGAACAGTAATAAGTACGATGAGAACATTATTTTGACGTAAAATAAACATTGACCTAATCCTAACTGTTAATCTGTATCCATGGATCTTACTCCAAGTTACAGCCATTATAAAACTTACAATTGAGTGTTGATTTGGCCACACTAATCATTTGTTTGGTTATTCTCTGTTAGCAGTAATTAAAGTCACAAGCTTTCAAACAGAATTTTGACAGCAGTGAATACTTTAATGATGGAGAAAAGATACCTGCAGCAATAGCTGTGCTTCAGTATCACCATGAAAAAAAAATCATCTCTTCCTTGACATTTTAGAAATCTTAAAGCTTATTTCTTCGCTACTTAAGTGTGCATTCAGTGCTTAGAAATACATAAAGACTCACTGCAACTTCCAAGTACGGAGCAAACTTAGCAGAACATAATGTTATTTCTTCACAGAGAGTAGCCTATGTTATTACCATTTTGACATATATCAAAGTGTTATATTATTTTGTACAGAGCTAGGAACTAATGGTTGGGTGAACATGTATCCCAGGGAGCCATGTGTTACTGCTGATCGGCAATGTATCAGTCCACCAGCCACCGGGAGAACAGTAAGAAATAGCCTCAATGAAGTTCCTGCATTTTGCATCTAATTATGATTATTTCTAATTTATGGAAACAGAATGATTAATACATGTGTTTTAAAACACAAGTAGTAGCAAATCAGTAGGTTAATGCAAAGTGACATTTAACAGTCAGTAAACCATCATTTGTAACTAAACTGTTGGAATTTCCAGTAATGACAACATTTGTTCTGTAATATTTAAGGGAGTGTCTTTCTACCTTATGCCTCCTGATCATGTCAAATGAATGACCATAATTCAAGTTGATGGAAGTTATTATTGCAATGCCAGCTGGTGCTCTGACCTAAACTCGAGTGCAGATATTTATGCTCACTTTACACTTCTTATTGAACGGTTGTATTAAAATAATGATGAAGTAATTCTGCTACATGCACCATGCCTAAATCAGGTTAATCAGGGCCTGGAGTGTTGCATTTAAGACATAGAAAAAAAGCTGTTTTAAAAAAAAACGAGTTCACAGTGTTTGGCACTCTTCAAAGAGTTTTCTATTCTGTTCACTCTAATTGTGGCTCCCTAATGCTTGGTGCTGCTGTGGGATGAAGGGAAGGTACCTTTTTTTTAAGGAAGGCAAAAGCGATGGTCATGGAACTGTCATGTCACAGAACCAACAGGGTGAAATGTTGGGAAGAAAAGATAAAATCTTACTCAGTAATCCCCTTTTTGATTATTCTGGGCAATGAGAAATAAATCTATTTAAAAAAAAAAAAATCCAGGTGCATAAAGTCAGTGCTTTCATCTTTGAACTGAGGAAGTGTCACTGAACCTGAAATGTTAACATTGATTTCTCTCCACAGATACAGCCAGACCTGTTGAGCCTTTCTAGCAATTTGTTTCCGTTTCTGTCTTTCATCTTTAACTATTGCTGTCCAAAGAATTGTCTTGGACTATTACATAAGATATTTGGCAAGAGTGTGAAAGAAGACTAAATGTTATAATATTAGATTGTTTTAAGCATAGACTTTTTTTTAAGGAGAGAGTAACAAAGAACAAAGCTGAAATACAACAAATGGAGATCAATGCAACTGTTTTTTTTTAGAAAGTGCATTAGAAATTGAACAGAAAAATCAGATGAAATGCTTGTATGATAAATTATACCAAAAACCGGTCACATTTCTGCCTTACTTCGTATTTTTCTCAACAGTAAAGTTCCAGAAAATTCATACATACATATTCCTTCAAATAAAAATGAAGATTGATAATACTGAAATTAGATTGTGAATCTATTAAAATAGACCCTCTCACACATGTTGTTACTGTATTTTCCCTCCTCTTAAATGTTGATAAGATACACCGTGTTTACAGACATCAACCACTCAGTGACTGCTGTTCTTTCCCAGCTGACAGAGGTTGTAACAAGGACATGCAGTGTCATCCCTGCTGGCAGTTTTGTTTAACGAAGATTGTAAGCAAGCAGCAGTAAACTACCAGAATGCTCCTGCAGTGCACTGCACTCTCCCGAAATGTGAATGATGAGAGGTAAAAGAAACTTTTTCACTCAGCGAGTAATTACGGTCTGGAATGCACTGCCTGAAAGAGTCGCAGAGGCAGTTCATTTGACCTATTCATGAGGGTGTTGGATGATTGTGGACAGAAATAGTGTGCATGATACTGGAAAAAGACCAGAGATTGACACCAAGTGATGATGCTTGTTTGGAGAGCCAGTGCAGGCACGATAGGCTGAATGACTTCCATCTGTGCTGTAATAATTCTATGATGTAAAATACTCATGATCTGTAACAATCAAAGATGGGACAAGTCAAAGAGAAATGTCAAAGATAGGAGTAGTAGTCAGCAATCTGATATGGTCCTGCCTCTAGCTGATCTTCCTGGAGACAGGAGATTGCCGGACATTCCTCATTTCAGGAATGGAGGTTAGCCATCTACACAATTAACGGGTCTTTTGTGGGCAGACTGGGGATGCCACTAAGCCCCCAACAGAGATCCAAGCCCAGCTTAAGCATGGAATTAGGTTGCAAGAAGATAAACTGGATTGGAGGTGGGGTTAGCATATAGAAGTGATGCCCATTGGCCTGTTGTTTCAACAGCTCTGGAGGCTGGCCTAGCATCTGTGGTCACCTTTTTAAAGGAAGTGTGTGCCTGTTCAGTGGGCACCTCGAGACACAGATGTGTTTGTGGACTCTTCCTGCATTGGCTGCACGTCCACCTCTCTCCAGGTGGAGCTGCCATCCTTCCAATGCATAGCTCTCTGATTGGGCTTGCAGTCTCAGGAACCTGTTGGCCATCCTTCCCTGGACAAGAGAACCAGATAGGGTCTCTTAAAATAGCTGCTTCCAGGAAGGTGTCCCAGGCAGAGACACACTCAATCAGTGAGCTTGGAGTTGGAATGAGAGGGTGGCCCTGATTCTCACTCATATCCTAAGATTACAATATTCCACCCTGCATATCAAACTAAGATTAAATGTTCTTATTGCCAACTACACAAAGTCAATTGACACCAAATAGGTGTACCAATAATAGTCTGATGCCAGATACAGGCAGTAGCAGAGGAGTGGAGTTAGTACTTTCAGAGAAGAGCAGTGGGGATAGATGAGGAACAGAAAAAGACTCATACATGTCAAGTGTCAAAATTGCTAAGGGTGGGGGATCAGCTTAAGGGTTTATTGTTAAACCTTTTTTTTAAGAAAGAAAGCAGGGAACACATTCCAAAATCAATGTGCCTACTGTCACTTCTATAGTAATGATACAGTGCCATGCAAGAATCTTGTCTTGGAGAAATGAGCAATTCTCAAACATGTTTAAAATCAGATTTTTAAAATATGACTGGGACCCTAAGTTAAATTTGACTGCTGCTGACTGGATTTTTCGAGACTTGGAAAACATGGTGGCAAAAGGGAGGGAGGTACTGATATGTCCAAAATATGTTTTTTTGTTTCTTTTTTAAAAATTATATGGCACTCACCATGTCAAAACATCTATGAGCTAACTGTACCACAAGTTCTACTGATTTCAAAGAATGTCTTAAAAATATTTAATGCACACACTGGTTGTTAAAACTGGAATTATAATCCACATAGAGTATAATATTTTAATGATTATGATGCCTATGGTATTGGACTTCCCTGCATTTAATGCTGCCCATCATTTTAAAACCATTGCTCAAGTATGCCCTGTGGGACTCTAGGTAATTTTATAAATAAGTCAATTTTAGGCACCACAATCTGTTGTGTTCAGTGCAGTAGACCTCCCACAGGCGACATTTGTAACAAAAATCTTAGATCCATGTATTATCAGTGCCATTGGTTTACAGTGACTTAATAAAACATTATTTGTTTAATTCAGATATACTTTGGAGCTTTCACTGCTGTTGTGGAATTGAATTACATAACTCTGCTGTACTTCACATGAAAACAGTCCAGTAGTGACCATTATTATTGTATGATCCTTTATCAATCCACTTAATTTTCATCTCTACCCTTTCATTAAAACATAGTATAGGTAGTAAGATGACAAATAAGGTGTGTGTGGTAAGAGATTGGAATCTTGTTTTTAGTAACTGTTGAGGGTGAATTCAGAAGATCTAGTCTAACTAAGGAGAGGGGTTTGGTGGAACTAAGTGTGCTTTAAGAGTTTGCTGGAACTGAAGTGGCTTATGGTAGTCTTAAAGAGCCGAGGGAGGGGTCATCTGTTTTGCTAAAGTGGCTGAGACATATCAGGGTGTAACATTAAAACAGGACACTTGTGGAGCTTTATAAAAAATACAGTGGCTGTCTCTCTGTTCAACAACCACAAATTATAGAAGGAAACTGAGGCATGTAGAATTGAGGTAAGTGATCATGAAGTTTAGTAGCTCTGTTGGCAGCACTCTGACTTCCGCAACAGATTGCAAGTTAAAGTCGCATTCTAGACATCTGATTCAGTAGGTAGTGAGTGTTGCGCTGTCAGAGGTATTTGCCTCGACTTTCATCCTTGGAATAGGTGTGCAAAGGAGGAAGAATTCTCAGCACAGTGAACTTGACTTTTAGAAATGCGTTTCCTTATCCAGATGCCAACTTAATGCCTATTTGCAATCCCTTTCCAATTCACCAAACATGCTAACTCACCTGGAATCCACAAATACCCACGCATTTGTTACTTAAGGTTCCCTATTGCAGATTAAACTCTATTGAGGAAAGCACTCTCATTCAGCAAAACACTTTTCACAGGTCTTTGAAGGTGTGACACTTTTTGACAGGCCTTGACACTTCTTAGCAGGATTGAAACTTATTGACAGGTTTTGCAGTTCCAAGAGTTTTACAAACGTCTTGCACACAAACTTTTCTATAACAATTCCAAAGAAGACCTGACACGATATTAACGGGCACCTGAAATGCTTCCCAAAGAATGTCTGGCCACTGCCTCCAAGGTATCCTGAGACTTTGTTCAGAACAGCACATCAGCTTTCCAAAGGGGCACCCTGGCTCTCTACGCAAAATGCCTTGATAACAGAGCTCTATTGCACTTCAGGCTCTATGCAGTGAGATTACCAAAATTGGATATAAATACTGACCATTTAGCTGCCACCTGTCTTTGGGAGCCATGTTTGCATGAAGCATGAGTTAGCTCCATTTCTGCTCCAGAGAAATGGGATGGGCCACATTCAGAGGCAGCACCTACTATTCCAGGCCACTTCCACCATTTTCTCTACATCAGAGTGCCTCACTAATGTGGTGAAATCTGAGTCATTGTCTTTGTAATAGATTATTAAACCTAAGATCTGACTTCCCCCTGTCAGGTCAATGCAAATGAAGCATACCACTATGCAAAGAAAATCAAGGATACTGTCTGTGGTGTCTTGGTCAATTGTTCTCTTGCAACCAAGATAATTTTTTTTAAAATTTGATTTTGGGGATAGTGGGGACTGCCAATGCTGGAGAATCTGAGATAACAAGGTGTAGAGCTGGATGAACACAGCAGGCCAAGCAGCATCAGAGGGGCAGGAAAGCTGACGTTTCGGGTCTAGACCGAGAAGGGTCTTTTCTGAAGAAGGGTCTTGACCCGAAATGTCAGCTTTCCTGCCCCTCTGATGCTGCTTGGCGTGCTGTGTTCATCCAGCTCTACACCTTGTTATCTCATTTGATTTTGGGAACTTGCTGTGCAGAAATCAGATGTTACCTTTCCCAAAATCATAACCGTGGTGGTAAATTAAACAGTTTTGTTGCTGTAAAGAATTTAGAGATATCCTGAGGTCATGAAAGGTGCTATATTAATAGAAAATAATTGTTTAGCCACACTGTGTACACAGCAAACGTGGCATTTGGTAAACTTGGTGACTGGACATTGTGGAGATTCTCTTTTTTTTTTGGTGGAATCATATTATGGGCCGAGCTATGGAAATAAGAGTATTAAGGTCTGGGAGCAACAGTGAGGGGCTAGCTTAGAAAATACTGTAATAGTGATTGGAAACAGGCGTATGTGCATGGTGAGGGTGTCAGAGACTGGGAGCACTAGAGAGGATATAATGATACCGTTGTGAAAAATAAAGATTCAAAAACATGTTTTTCCTTAAGCACTGAGAGCTGGTTAAATAATAAGTTGTACTTTAGAAATATTTGATTATCTAAAAACATTTTGACAAAGTATAAATCATAAACTAAAGTGGAGCTAGTTACTTCATCCCATCCTTCTCTCTGTAACGTGTACATCTCTGAAATGTAGCCTTTTTGTCTCTGAACATTACAAATAAATTTATCTTTTCATCATTCAATTCAAAACCTGCCCAAAAACAACAAAAAGTGAAAACTTATTGTACCAGGAAGAGATTCTTCTGTGTTGTGAAAAATAACTTGTTTCTTGAATTGTTCATTTCACATTCTCAATGTTTTTAAACAAAAGTTCTGAATTATGCACAAAAAATTACATCAATTAGTGCATGTGTGTCAGGTACTATCTCTACCTGTGCATTCATGTAAATGTTTTTTCTCTTTGAAAAATAGTTTATCTAGACTATTTTGAAATCATTCATAAATAAGCCTACAAATGAACATAATGTGAAGATGCCGGTGCTGGATTGGGTGGATAAAGTCAGAAGTCACATGACACCAGGTTATAGCCCAACCTGTTGGCCTATACAAGCTTTTGAAGCGCTATTCCTTCGTTAGCTGAAGTCTTCACCTGATTAAAAAATTAGAGTTCTGAAAGCTTGTGATTTTAAATAAACCTGTTGGATTATAACCTGGTGTCATGTGACTTTTAACCTTCTAGAAATGAATAAATATTATTACAAACTGAGAAAATGACACTTGCATTCCATTCATAAATTCATTGTGTTGTATCTTGGGATATTAGCCCAAATGTTAAAGTTGTAATGATGACGATTGAACTTTCACTGTTCGCTGTCATGGCAACTGTGAAACTGACTTCAACCTCCAAGTGTCTGTGCCTATGCAGTTAAATGTAAGAATCCAGAAGTTGTTGTATGTGATCTTCTGCTCTTCAGGTTGTGCTGTTGCGATTTTGACAAATGGAAATGGTCTGAGAACGCATGAGTTAGTGTGAATTATGATTTGACAAATCTAACTTCATGGCAATTATTGATAGTATTTAATGAGGTGTAATTTAACTTTTAATGACATTCAAAGGCCATACTAATAATGAGCAACCTCACTGGCCCTTGAGTGAAAAAAAAAACAAATTCTACATTGCTTTAAAATCAAATTTCTCTATTATGATTAAAACAAAACATTCACATTTTAAAAATAAGTTATTTATTTTTGTATGGTCACAATATTTTATGTTCTACCTTACTCCCATGTGTATGTTGAATTTTTACCTTGTCCTTTTCTTAACAATTTTACAATAATGGAAATGTGTTTTATACATTTTACTGCAATATGAAAATGTTTCAACATGGTGGGTTACTTAGCCTGCTTGATGATATCACTGTTGCCAGACACTGGAGATGTCTTGAGGTGACACTAAATGAAAGATGTAGCTAGGATAGTGAAATCCATACCACAAAGATCAGCAGCCCTTTTGCTCTGTTTTCTTCAAGGACAATGCCAAAACATTATTTTCCTCACCCTCTGAAATTAGGTAAATATATACCTTGGTTCTTGGAATAAATCCCTGATTATAATATTGGATTGTATTACCAATAACATCCATCTGCTTATGGTGTGATATTTTATACAAAACAGTAAGGAAAAAATTGAGATTTAATACATTTCTTCTTTATCCCACAGTACAGTGGCAACTGTACTGTTTTAAAAATAAATTGGTTATAAAGCACTGTGGGATGTTCTGCTGTTTTTAAACGTGACATTCAAATGCACATCCTTGCATATTAATTATCTACAATAGTATTGAAAAAAAGCTACTACTAAACTTAGTTATTCAGGATGTTTATTCAGAAATTATCTCCAAAATTGATGAATGATACAGTCCATTCAGAGTTGTCACCCTAGCTCAAAGTATATTTTTTGAGTATTCAGTATAAATATATGAAAGGCTATGATCATTTAGAATAGATTACAAAATAATTATATTTTGAACTGTTCAATTGTTGAAAGTTTAATTTATTACACATTTAACTACATCCTTGAATATAATATGCTGGATTGTATTTCGGAAAAAATGCCTTAGGGAACAGGCTCAGGTCATTTTATTCATTGTATCTTTAATATTTCGTAGAAGGAAAGGATAACAGGTTACCTTGCAGCTTGAACATTGTTTCCTTAAATTGTGGGCTGGGTGCAGGATATTATTCTTATTCTTATTTTAATTTTCATTGAAGGGAATGGGAACTTGCAAACAGCAGTCCTGTGACTGGCTAGTTTTACTATCTATCAATAATATATTATCAAAAATGAAAATTTATTGTTGTTGTAGCTTGAGTCTCTTCGGTTGGCATTGGGAATCTACAGGAAATCCACTCAGGTATTTTTTAACAAGTCTGTACTAATCAAAGGCCAAGAACAACACTGTATCAGTAACTTTAATGGAGAAAATAAGGTAAAGGCCAAAAAAAAAATAAAGCTACACCTATTTGAACAAGTCTGTTTATCCTCTAATTTATTGGTAGATTTTGCTGACAGCTTGTGCTTCATTCAACGTTTTTAATATGTCTTCAGGGAATCATCATCTGTGTATTTTTTACCCTTGGGTCTTTATCCATTTGCTATTTCTTTAATTGCAATTTGCTGATGGCTCACGAATACGAGACATTTATGCCAATCAAATGTAAATGTGACAGAAATTTGCATGTCTACAGATGTGATTATGCACTACAAATATGACCAATCAAACTCAGTTAACTAAAGTGTGACTAACCCTTCTTAAAAAATGTTTTTGTTTAAGTACAACGAGAGATGTTTGGTAAGAGCAAGCTTCTTATTAGTTAGAAACATTGCAAAGGTAGATGCATAATTTCCTGTGAACTAATTATTTCCCTATAAGTGGATGCTGCTATTAATGTGTGTTGAAGGTTTTTATTTTAAGTGGACTTCATTGTGAAATAATTACACTGGCTACAAAGTACATTGAATAATAGGATTCTTTCTAATTGTTTCTAATTTGTATTCTGTTGTACAATGATTCAAAATAGCTACATTGTGTGAACAGCTTTAAATGATGACAACCTATGTATTCTCACTCAGGGTGAAGGTGGATTCAAATTGGGTTAGAACTTCAGTAAATGAATAGATAGATTCCTATTTGTCCTTAAAATTTCACTGCTCTCTATCAAAACAACAAACTGAAAATAACTTCAACACTATTGCTTCAAACAAGAAAATGCAGAGTGTCATAATCCAATGTCAATAATGATGTACAAGAAAGAAAATAAAACAGAAAATGTTATAAATACTCAAGGTCAGGCAGCATCTGGGGAGAGAAAGGCAGAATTAGTACTTGAGGTCTATGACCTTCAGAACTGGGAAAAGTTAAAAAGACATTAGATTTTGAATGAGTGGGAGGGAAGAAAAGAAGTGACCAGCAACAAATGGAGAGCAGGATAGGTTGAATGACAAATGTTTCACAAAAGGTAATGGTAATCGGACAAATATATTCAGAGGTGAGGTGAATGGCAGGATCAGAAGCCCTGTCATTTGAAAGCAAGGTCAAGGAAATAAGAAAAACAGAAAAAAAAACAAGGACTAACAAAATGGACACAGAGAATGCAAACTCAAGTTCAATCTGTAGGGAGCCTGGGTGAAAGATGAGATGCTTTTCCTTGAATATATATTGAGCTTCACTGGAATACTGCAACAGGCCATGGACAGATTTGTCAAGGTGGGAGCGAGGTGGAGAATTAAAGTGACAAGCAACTGGAAGCTTGGATTCACACTTGCAGACAGAACAGAGATGTTCAGCAAAGCAGTCATCCAGCTTATAGCTGCTCTCCTTAATGTAATAGACACTACATTTTTCATAGTGAATAGAGTGTACTAAATTGAAACAAATAGGTGTAAATTTACCTGAAAGGTGTGTTTGGGGCTTTGGACCATGAGAAGAGAGGATTTAAAAGAACAGATGTTAACATCTCCCATTATTTGCAATGTTACTTTCTGTTGGAGAGTGCATGGATGTTGGGAGTGACTGAGAAGCAGATCAGGGTATTATAGATGGAACCATTCTTTTGATGCTGAAAGGAGAACGAGAAGGAGATATGGTTGGTGGTGGAATCATTTTGGGAATGGCACTGTATGATCTATTGAATATGGAGTCTGGTGGGGAAAAGGGGAGGACAAGAACAACTCAATCATTGCTCTGAAGAGGAGGATGCAGAGTTCGGGTATCCTATTAAAAAGATGCTAGACTTGATAGATTCTGAAAAAGGCCTGTTGAGGAGCAGAGAATATTCTGAATGGTAACACCTATCATTACTGTTGAGTTCTGTACTGTTATATATCAATGTTTTTCATTCAATGATAGGAATCTGTTCTTGAAAGATAAGTTGCCCCTGACATCGACCAGCATTGCACAATTGTTAATAAAAACCAGAAGAACTGTGGATGCTGTAAATCAGGAACAAAAACAAAATTGCTGGAAAAGCTCAGCAGGTTTGGGAGCATCTGTGAAGGAGAAAACAGAGTTAACGTTTCGGGTCCGGTGACCCTTCCTCAGAACTGATGGGAATTATGCGTTGCATAATTGTTTATGTCCATTATTGTATTTTCCTAATTTCTCAAAATACTATAATGTCTTAAAACATTCTTAAGACTGTCCTGTGCTGTCATGTTTGTTCTAGATTAATTAAACTGACAGATCTAGCTTTTTCAAAAAAAAGATTCCCTGCATGTGGAGGTAAACTGATTTCAAATGGAAATCTAAATCTGTTTTGTCAATGTATCTGGAAGCTTTTATTGAAGTAAGTGATTCTATGCTATTCATAGCTTACAACTATGGCTGGGTTTCAAGAGCTTCAGTTCAGCAGTTGACTTTATTGATCCAGGAACGTTTGAAATCGAAACTTTTATGAGTCTATACTAAAAGATTTTGTGGTATCTTGTTGGCTTACTAACTTAATAGGCACTTTAAAGGACAATAACTTTCTTTACCTACATGAGTTTTTTGATATTGTCTGAACATCAAATTTAGGGTATTCCAATGATTTTAAAATTTTAATTGTTATTGCACTGCTACCAAGAAATGTGTTTTTTTTAAAACACAATTATATCGGATCAGTGGCTGTGGAAGATAGATATATGGAGGCATAGAACTGTATTGGGGAATGTGAGGTGCATGGCTGGAATTTGATGGGGATAGTTGAGAGTGAGAGAGATGAAATTTAGGGAGCCTTTAAGCAATGCTCGGAGCTGGGTTGTTGTATTGGAGGACTACTACCCTGTCTCTGCACCTATACTCCTCATGAACACCATCATGCCTCACAAACTGTGCTGCAAACCCAGTTCCTGTGTGAAAAGACTGATATCCCTCAAAATCACGTAAGTCAAGTGTGCATGATTGCACAATTGCACAAGTCATGTTTTTCCAAGTCCTGATGAAAAATTTAGCCCCTAGAAATAACTTGTAATAATCTCACCAATCACAGATCACTGACACCTATTACTTAGGTTAGCCTTGGTCAGCACAAATTCCGTCAACTATAATCGCTTAAGTATGTTTTGCATATGAAGTGTGTTTCTTTGTGAAATTGATGTTTTCCCATGTTAGGGAAGTTGGGTTTGTTCCATCAGTGGAACATTTTCAGTCAGACTACATCCCTGGAGCAGTTGCTTCAAAAGCTTTATTGCCGTAACACCATTTTTTTTTTTTTTTTTTTTGCTGCTATTTTGCAGGAGAGCAGATGCAAATACACTTTTGAAATGTAAATGTTTAATTGTACTAAGCTGTACCAAACAATTATCACCTAACCAATTATTAAACTCACATTGCTAGAAACACTAATCATAAAGAAAATATCAGTGCCCGGTATAACTGAATTGTTAGATTTTCGCTTTTCATCAAATGGAATTGGTCTTTCTTCATAGGTTTTCACACTGAATTACATAACCGGGTGATTCCCATTCTTCTCTCTTCAAACACTTAGTTCATGGGCTCTTGTGGCCCTGGTCCAAGAGACCCAGGTTCGAGTCTCACCTGCTCCAGAGATGTGCAATAACAGGTTGATTAGAAACATAGAAAAACAAATTATTTAATTTTTAACATTTATTTCATAGGTGCACTTTTGGCACAGTGGTAGTATCTCTACCTCTGAACCAAGAGGCCCCAATAAGTCCCCTGTGCTGCAGGTTGGTTAGAAAATACTGAACATCATTATACTGAGCCTTGATATTCTAAAATAAATCTCCTGGAACTCTCAAGTGGTTAGTGCTGTTGCTGAACAGGCTGGACAGTGATAACTATCAGAATCTAGCCAGCAGATAGTGGTGTGCTCAATCCTGCATCTCTCCATCAGTGAGCTCTGCTGGCGTGTGGGACAAAACAGTTTGCAAGCTTTGTCTTGGCAGGATTGCTCTCAGGCTTGAAGCATTAGTGACAGATGATCATTTCTGAAAGGGATACTGACAGCAAACTGGAAACCATTAAAGACCTTGGATCACAGTGACCTATCAAGATGAGTCATGTTTATCTTGTGCTTGAAGTCAATATAGATGGACTGATGTACCGGTTTGCAATATCTTAGGATTGTTGGTATCTGGTCATACACTGTCCCTGAGGGTGCTTGCTCCTTACCACTAAGTAAGAATCTTTAATTGTTAATACTGCAACATTCTTTTATTTACATCTCTACATTGTAGATGATCAATATAGCACTCTCTAAGGCAATGTCTTAGACCGCTCTCTTCAAATGCTGTTTCTAGACTGCTGTCCTCTCTTAAAATACCAGGGCAATGTGATCAGTCAGCTTATTTTAAATGATATGAATCTTATTGTACCAGACAGCTACACCAAAGGGACTTCTGAGAAACTGTAAATGTTCATTAGCCCTGATTTTACCTTGATCCACTTAATGAGTAGTGAGTATTGCTTCATATGTTATGAAGTCAGTGCCCAATTTAGATCTTGCAGCATTTAATCCACCGCTGGAACCAATAGAATGTAAAATTGGGTAATGTAAATCAGGTGCCCAATCTGAATTGGCCCCACTCCGGAGGGCTAGCCTACCGATAATGGGGCTAATCCAAATAAAATTGGGTTGATTGTTTTCAGATGCTATAAAAGACTTGCTGAATGTTTTAATAGAAATACAGTGCTAGCTTCACTGCAGCAAATCAGTTCTGACAATGTCTCCAGTTAATCTTTCAAATGTTGACTAATCTGAATATTTTGTATTTTATTTTCAGAATTTCAATTTTTGTAGTTCTTTTAGTTTTAGCATCATGCAATTCCATTTGTCATTCCTTTTGTTCCCTCTGTGTTCTTCATGAAACAAACTTTTTCACGTAACAAGTGATTACTGGTGTGTTTAAAAGCAAGGAATAGCGTGATTTTCCATGGTTCAGAAATCTCACTCAGTTTGGCTGCTACATTGAGAATTTCCATTTCCCGAATTCTAGTGTTAATACTTAGAATTATTGAGTCTGCTAAGTCATGTCTACCCCACGTCAAGCTAATGACTGAAATTTAAAGACATTAAATGGTAGACAGAGTCCAAATCCAGTGCAATTTTCTTCAAACCACTGAAGACTATGATCTAATGCATAAAAAGCTGTCAAACACTCCTCAGTACAATTTCACTTTGCTAAATCTTGAACCTCAGGAATTGTTCCTCTGAGTGAGTTTCCAATGCTGGATTGACAATTGTGTTCCAAAATAAACCTGACAGTTGGCAAAACAATATTATTGTTATGCAGATTGGTCTGCGGACCTTAGACACACCTGGAAAAGCACAAGATTATATGTTATATCTAACTAAAGCCTGAAAATGAACTTGTGTTAGTGAAACAATTGTATCTGTAATCCTCTGTAAACAGCACCAAAATATCCAACCACATGTCTGTACAGTGTTATGATTTAGTGGCAGGTGATGAATGCATTGCCATTTAAAAATAAGGATTTTTGTGATCAGCGCAGTCTTGAATCTTCATGTTTAACAAAAATACTTGATTGTCATGATTGGAAATGATGCTGTACTTTTTGGAACACAAGCTCAAATCTTTAGAAAAAGCAAACCTCCCTTTCTATTCATTGTCTTCAATTCTCCTTCCCCTTTGAGTTACTCCAACTCTTGAAGAGGAAGTGCAAACTTGTAAAAGGAAAAGAGGTTGTAAATATCCTTCAAACCCTGGTCCATTTCATTCAGTATTCCTCTTGCTTGTTTCGTTGCTTCGTTGAGCAAGTTCAGTGTCACAGTCTGAAGCAGAGCCATCGAAAATGTTCCAGCTTTGGGAAGTATTTGTCAGTGCTGTGAGCTGTAACTGGGGATGGTTTCTGCACGAGGAATCCTCAGTGGATATGAATCATCTAAACACAAAGGGGGAATATAAAGGTTTGCTTAGAAAAATAAGTACGGACAAACATTAAAAAAAAACCTTTGAATGAACCTTAATTTGAATTCAGCAGGATAATGAGTGATAATTCTTTGATATCTATTTCCCTTTACAGTTTCAAAACAAGAATGTTTCCATCAATGGAACATTTTTAATATCAATCCACTTTGTATCATCATTTATTTATTAATCTACAAAGCATCAACCAGTCTCTGGACAGATATTAAGGAAAATTTGTGCTGGCTCTTGGCAGAATAATTTTGAATACTGTCAAAATTTATGTTTGAGTCATTTTCCAATCAAAGCAGAACCCCACACTTCCATATTTCACTCAATTTGTTTCAGTGATTGAAGACAAGTCTTTTTTAAAGTCTTGTCAAAACTTTAGTCATCTTCTAAGGCTCCAGGTGAAATATTTTAAAAAAGATTTTGAAAGATGTACAAAACACTACCTTGATAAGAAGAACAGAAAAACATTTGTCCCTGAGGACTGATGACCAGGCCATAAGCTCATTGCATGATAGTTTGAGGACTTTGAGCTTTAATTTGCCACAGGGAAGAAAATTTTGCTTAAAGAAATCTCAGGGACAATGTGATCAGAATGAATGACAATGCTGCTTTTTCTCTGCATGGCTGTTTTGAACCTTAGCACCAATGAACAAAAATGTTTATCCCATATTATATCTCTCTTCTCTTCTCCACCTCTCCTTAATAACATCAGTTGATAGCAAATCAGCAGCTTGTTCACACCACCAACAATGTCCTTTAGTTTACTGGGATCAGACCCCACAGAAATGGAAACTCTCCACCATATAAATGAAGTGATCATTTCTCATATACTCCCCAATATTCAAGTGAGTGTCAGATACATGTTTCTACACAATTTCAGTAGGCTTGATGATCAGAAGTGAGAGTATTGATTTGATCTTACATGCACTACCAACGGAACACAATAGTTAAACTGACCCAGTAGTTGACCCAGTAGAGACCAACTATTCCAGCACTGATTGGGATTAAAAACTGGGGCTTCCCTCTCCTCTATGGCTCACTAGATAGTGTGAATAATCCCCAAGAGAAGCTCAAAGACTTTGGTGGAAAGTTTTGGAAGCTAATGATGGCACTCATGTGTAGAGGGAGTGCAACCAGAGCCACGTTTGTGGTACCATGAATGGTTTGGACATATAGGAGAGGAAGAGGAAGACAGGAAGAATAATGATAGGATATATATTAATTAGGGCAACAGATGAGCATTTCTATGGCTATAGATATGACTACAGGTGGCATATTGCTTCTCTGGTGCTAGAATCAAAAATATCTCTGGGCAACTGCAGGATATTCTTTTGGAGTCTCACGTTGGTACAACTTAGGAAGGCCATGGTTGGAGGGGTGGGAGTGTCAGGGAGTTTAAAATATGGTTCTTCAATCAGAATTTAGGGAGATAGGTAGAAAATTTGCAAGCTGGCCCTCAAATGTAGTAATCCAGCTTTCCCGTACATGCCTAGGAGCGCAACAAGTGGAGAATAAGGCACCCGATTGCTTGTTTGCAAAGATAGTGCAGGGGTAGAACTTTAAATTCCTTTGGACACTGGGACTGTCTCTGGGGAAATCGGCACATGTATAAGATAGACTGGTTGCTTCTGAATAGAACTGGGACTGATCCTGTGCCGCATTTTTCTAATGCTATTTTGGAGGACTTTAAAATAACTCAGCAGGGGTATGAAAATCAAAAGTAAGAAAGACAAGAATACCAGGGTTCACACAATTCTTGGGGAAAGACAACTCCAGTATAGAGAACAGAAAGCCAATTGTAAAGTTAGAATAAGGGAGAAAAGAATGAAGACTAAAGCAAATGTGGTGGGGTTAAATCATCCGCTTAGCCGAACTCGTCCTCACACTCAACAACTTCTCTTTCAATTCCTCCCACTTCCTACAGACAAAGGGGGTAGCCATGGGTACCCGCATGGGCCCAAGCTACGCTTGCCTCTTTGTAGGTTACGTGGAACAATCCCTCTTCCGTACCTACACCGGCCCTAAACCCCACCTCTTCCTCCGTTACATTGATGACTGTATCGGCGCCGCCTCGTGCTCCCACGAGGAGCTTGAACAGTTCATCCACTTCACTAACACCTTCCACCCCAACCTTAAGTTTACCTGGACCATCTCTAACACCTCTCTCCCCTTCCTGGACCTCTCTGTCTCCATATCGGGCAACCACCTAGAAACCGATATTCATTTCAAGCCCACCGACTCCCACAGCTACCTAGAATACTCCTCCTCCCACCCACCTTCCTGCAAAAATGCTATCCCCTATTCCCAATTCCTTCGCCTCCGCCGCATCTGCTCCCAGGATGAGGCATTCCACTCCTGAACATCTCAGTTGTCCTCGTTTTTCAAGGACCGTAACTTCCCCTCCTCGGTGGTTGAGAACGCCGTCAACCGCGTCTCCCACGTCTCCCACATCTCCCGCACCTCATCCCTCACACCCTGTCCATGCAATAAGAACCAAAAAAGAATCCCCCTCGTCCTCACGTACCACCCCACCAACCTCCGGATCCAACGCATCATCCTCCGACACTTCCGCCATCTGCAATCCGACCCCACCACCAAAGACATCTTTCCCTCCCCACCCTTATCTGCTTTCCGGAGGGACAACTCTCTCCATGACTCCCTTGTCCGCTCCACACTCCCCTCCAGCTCCACCACACCCGGCACTTTTCCCTGCAACCGCAGGAAGTGCTACACCTGCCCCCATACCTCCTCCCTCACCCCCATCCCAGGCCCCAAGAAGACTTTCCACATCAAGCAGATGTTCACCTGCACATCTGCCAATGTGGTATACTGCATCCGCTGTACCTGGTGTGGCTTCCTCTACATCGGGGAAACCAAGCCGAGGCTCAGGGACCGCTTTTCAGAACACCTATGCTCGGTTCGCAATAAACAACTGCACCTCCCAGTCGCGAACCATTTCAACTCCCCCTCCCATTCCTCAGACGACATATCCATCCTGGGCCTCCTGCAGTGCCACAACGATGCCACCCGAAGGTTGCAGGAACAGCAACTCATATTCCGCTTGGGAACCCTGCAGCCCAATGGTATCAATGTGGATTTCACAAGTTTCAAAATCTCCCCTCCCCCTACCACATCCCAAAACCAGTCCAGCTCGTCCCTGCCTCCCTAACCTGTTCTTCCTCCCACCTATCCCCTCCTCCCACCTCAAGCCGCACCTCCATCTCCTACCGACCAACCTCATCCCGCCCCCTTGACCTGTCCGTCCTCCCTGGACTGACCTATCCCCTTCCTAACTCCCCACCTACACTCACCTTTACTGGCTCCATCCCCGCCTCTTCGACCTGTTTGTTTCCTCTCCACCTATCCTCTCCTCTATCCATCTTCTATCCGCCTCCCACTCTCTCCCTATTTATTTCAGAACCCCCTTCCCCTCCCCCTTTTCTGATGAAGGGTCTAGGCCCGAAACGTCAGCCTCTCTGCTCCTATGATGCTGCTTGGCCTGCTGTGTTCATCCAGCCCTGCACCTTGTTGTCTCAAAGCAAATGTGGAGCTGGAGGAGCACAGCAGGCCAGGTAGCGTCAGAGGAGCAGGAAAGCTGATGTTTTGGGTCGGGACCCTTCTTCACAAAATTTTGTGGTGAGAACAGCATAACTGGGTGTTGCATGTTTCCTGGGTACAAGATGTTCAGAAAAGGCAGGAAGTGACTGAAAAGTGGAGGGGTGGCAGAATTGATTAAAGGCAGCATTTCAATGCAGAAGAAAGACTTTCTCCCAGTATTAAGATTAGAATCAACCTGGTTAGATCCAAGGAACAAAAGGGATGCCTTGTGTAGTCTATAGACTGCAAACTAGTGGGAAAGATGCCAGAACAAATCTGCATGGAAATTATTGGAGAGATGCCTACTTTAAAAGAATGGGAACCTTAACCACATGAAGGGAAAACAGGGACAATGATAATTTAAGGGGTGGAGAGGGACAAAAGTTCCTCGACTACATTCAGGAGAATTTCTTAGAGCTGTATTTGTCAAGTTGGACTTGGGTCTTGGAAATGAGTTGGCCTAAGTAGATCAAATGTCAGAGGAAAGCATTTAAGAGATGATGGTAATTACAACATGAGATTTAGGATTATGATGAGAAATGCAAAGGCAATCCAGAGAAAGAAAATTCACTGGGGGTGCATTGACTTCAATAGTATAGGAATGGAGTCACACCAGATTGACTCCAAACAATTGCAAACAATATGGTCTCCTTCAAGAAGGTTTATAAGGAATAAGTCAGCCATTAGAAGTCAATCAGTTTAACTTCAGTGGTGGGGAAGTGTTTGTTTAGGATAGAATTAATAGTCACATGGGAACAGGTGAGTTTTTGATGAACTTCCAGCCTGGATTTCTAAAGAGGAAATCATTATGGACTACTTGCTCTGGAAGACAAAGGGTCAACGAGAGTGATGCTGTTGACGTGGTATATATGGACTTTCAAAAGGCTTTCACTACAGTGCCACAGGATAGACTTGAGAGAAAAGTTACATCTCAAGGAATACAAGGGACAATAGCGACATAGATATTAAATTGATCCGAGTAAAAGGAAACCATCTAATGATTAATGGATTTTTTTGGGCG
Organism: Rhincodon typus; assembly: GCF_021869965.1. Taxonomy (NCBI): domain Eukaryota; kingdom Metazoa; phylum Chordata; class Chondrichthyes; order Orectolobiformes; family Rhincodontidae; genus Rhincodon; species Rhincodon typus. Next base: position 42,163,644 of record NC_063350.1, on the reverse strand, counting down.
GGAAGAAGGTTTGTAGGGTCTTGGTGTGTAGGAGAAATCACATAGTTTACAGATGCTGTAAAACTTCGGAAGCATCATAAGCTGTGAGGAGGACTGTGTAGAACTCCCTAAAGGCACAGACAATTTGGTGGAATGGAAAGATTGAAGGCAGATGAAGTGTGAGATAATGTATTTTGGTGGAAGAACATGGGAAGATAATATAAAGTATAAGATACAAAATTTAAGTTGGTGGAGGAGCAGGTGGACTGGGTACATATGCCCATAGATCACTGAAAATCGGAGGACACATGGAGAGATTAGTTAATAAAGCACACAGTACCCTGGGCTTTATTAATGGAGCATCTGCAGGGGAGGCGATGGCCTAGTGGTATTATCACTCGACTATTAATCCAGAACCCAGATAACATTCTGGGGACCCGAGTTCGAATCCCGCCATGGCAGATGGTGGAATTTGCACTCAATAAAATATCTGGAATTAAGAATCTACTGATGACCAGGAATCCATTGTCGATTGTTGGGAAAAACCCATCTGGTTCACTAATGCCCTTTAGGGAAGGAAACTGCCATCCTTACCTGGTCTGACCTACATGTGACTCCAGACCCCCAGCAATGTGGTTGACTTTTAACTGCATTCTGGGCAATTTGGTATGGGCAATAAATGCTGCCTAGTCAGCGACGCCCTCATCCCATGAATGAATAAAGAAAAAAAATGCAGTATAAGAGAAAGGAGGTTATGCTAAACATATACAAGGCACTTGTTGGACGTCAGCTGCAATATTATGTACAATTCTGGGTGCCACAATATAGGAAGTATGTGAACAGATAGTAGTATGGAAGAGATTTACAAGAATTGTTCTAGGGATGAAAACATTTACTTATGAGGATAGAGTAGAGTGATTGTCACTGTTCTCCTTGGAGTGATAGAAGCTAAAAGGAGATCTGATTAAAGATGTCAAAACCATGAGAGATCTGGATAGAGTAGAAGAAACTGCTCCAGCTCGCAAAAGGATCAAAAATGAGATGGCAAGGATTCAATGCGATTGTTTTTTCTTACATCATACTTGCTAAATTTGCCAATGTTTCATCAATGAGTGGTTTGGGTCTGGAATGCATTGTCTGATATTATAGTAGAGACAGAGTCAATCAAGGAATTCAAGAGGGCACTGTTTTTATGTAATAATCATCCAACGTGCAAAGATGTAAGGAAAAGGCAGGAGAATGCTTGTTGGAGATCTGGTGCATACATGATGGAATGAAACTCTTAATACATCATAACAATTCTGTGTTTCGGTATTTATAATTATATAAAGCAAAGGAGTTGACATTTAAGGTTTTTGCAAAGATCGGTAGCTCGGGCTGCGGGTGAGGTTGTTGACTTGCTCGCCGAGCTGGCTTGTTCTCATTCAGATGTTTCGTCACCATGCTAGATGACATCATCAGTGGAGACTCCGATGAAGCGATGTTACTCTACACTGCTTGGAATTTATACTGTCCGGTCGTTATGGTGAATAGTGTCATTTCCAGTTTTGATCTGTATGGGTTTGTATATGGGGTCCAATTCTACATATTTGCTGATTGCGTTACAGATAGAGAACCATGCTTCTTGGAATTCCTGTACGTGTCTATGTTTGGCTCGGGCTACTATGGTTACCTTGTCCCAGTTAAACTGATGGCCTTCATAGTCTGAGTGTACTGATACTAGGGAAAGTTTGTTGTGTTGTTTTGCTGCTAGCTGATGTTTGTGTATTCTGATGGCTAGTTTCCTCCCTTTGTGTTCGATGTTTGTGGCAGTCATTGCATGGTATTTTGTAAACCACGTTGGTTCTGCATGTTGTGAGAATGGGGTCTTTAATCCTTGTGAGGGTTTGTCGTAGCATGGCTGTGGGCTTTTGAGCTACCATGATCCCTAGTGGTCATAAGAGTCTCGTTGTCAGTTCTGAAATGTTCTTGATGTGGGCAGTGTGGCCAATGTGTTAGGACACACTGCATCCTCTAGTTGTTGTCTATTTAGTAGACACCTGCGGATGAAATTGCGGAGATATCCATTCATAGTGAAGATTTTGTATAGGTGCTCTTTCTCTTTCCTGTGTAGTTCTGGCATGTTGCAGTGAGTGGTGGCCCATTTAAATAGTGTCCTAACACAGTTTTGTTTGTGGACATTGGGATGGTTGCTGTGAAAGTTCAGGATTTAGTCAGTGTGGGTTTCTCTCCTGTATACTGGGATTTGGAAATCCCTGTTGGTCATACGTTCAACTCTGACATCCAGAAACGAAAGCTGGTTGTTGTTTTCTTCTTCTCTCGTGAATTTAATCCCGGCAAATACGTTGTTAATGAGGTGGTGGGTCTCTTCTAGTTTGGTGCGTTTAATGATGACAAATGTGTCATCCATGTATCGGATCCATAGTTTAAGTTGAATGAGGAGGAGGGTAGTGTGTTCTAGCCTTTGCATGACTGCCTCTGCGATGAGTCCTGAGATGGGTAAGCCCATGGATGTGCCCTTGATCTGTTTGTAAACTTGACCATTAAAGATGAAGTGTGTGGTGAGGCACAGGTCTAGTCGTTTAAGTATGTTGTCATTGCTAATGGAACTGCTGGTCTGCGTTCCTGCTACCTCTTGTAATGTGTCCAGTGTTTCTTTAGCCAGTGGATGTCGGTTGACGTGAATAATGCTGACGTCAAAGGATAACATAATCTCGTTGTCACTGATTTTTATGTTCTTGAGGGTATCGAGGAAATCTTGGGTTCAGTGGATGGAATGGGGTGATCCATCAACTAGATTTTTCAATTTCTGTTGTAGGTCCTTGGCCAGTTTGTGAGATGGTGTACCCGGTAGGGAAACAACGGGTTTGAGGAGGATGTCTAGTTTGTGTACTTTAGAGAATCCATAGAAGCGGGGAGTGTTCGTGCCTTCTGGTTTCATTTTTATGTAGTCTGTCTTGGTTATCTGTCCTGCATCCTTTTATTCTCTTCAGTGTTTGAGTGATCCTATTACCTAGCTGCAGTGTTGGGTCTATCACCACCTGTTGCTAAGTGTTTGTATCTGAGAGCGGTGCCTGTACTTTCTCAACGTAGTCCAGTTTGTTTATAATGACAATCATGTGCCCTTTGTCTGCTGGTGGGATAATAATGTTCTTGTCTTTTTTTCTAGTGACCACTAGGAATCTTGGTGACCCACAAGCACATAGCCACGCTACGACAAACACTTACAAGGATTAAAGACCCCATTCTCACAACATGCAGAACCAAAGTGGTTTACAAAATACCATGCAACAACTGCCATAAACATTACATCGGACAGACAGGAAGGAAACTAGCCATCACGAACATCAGCAAGCAGCCGAACATCAGCAAGCAGCCAAACGACACAATGAACTTTCCCTAATATCTGTACACTCAGACAATGAAGGCCATCAGTTTAACTGGGCCAAGGTAACCATAGTAGCCCAAGCCAAACATAGACATGCACAGGAATTCCTAGAGGCATGGTTCTCCACCCATAATGCAATCAACAAACATACAGAATTGGACCCCATATACAAACCCATACAGAACAGAACCGGAAATGACACTACTCACCATAACAGACCAGACAGTATAAATTCTAAGTGCAGTAGAACAACATTGCTTCGTCGGAGGCCTCACTGATGATGTTACCTAGCATGGTGACGGAATGTCTGAACGAGAACAAGCCAGCTCAGCGAGCACGTCAACAACCTCAAGAAGTTGATATGTTACTGAAGGAAACTCCATGAGAAACTTGGTTCAATGTTATTGCTGTTGAAGCACCTATATGTGACTGATCAACGATTAATGGAAAGCAATATATAGGTAGACACTTCTGTCACAGTGATAATCAACACTGGGACATCTCAGGGAACACATGTCCTACCCTGAATTATGCTGAACTTCAAGCATAATAGTTAAGCAACATACTAACTCCTATAATCTTAAGTTGTTGGTAATACTTATGGGCACTTGCATACTTTTACAAGACTAATTTTCATAGAATCCCTACAGTGTGGAAACAGGACATTCGGCCCAACAAGTCCACGCTGCTGCTTTGAAGAGCATCCTGCCCAGACCCATTCCCCTACCCTTGCATTTCCCATGTCTAACCCCACCTAACCTAAACATCTCTGCACACAATGGGCAATCTAGCATGGCCAATCCACCTAGCCTGCACATCTTTGGACCATGGGAGGAAACTGGAGCACCTGGAGGAAACCCATGCAGACACGGGGAGAATGTGCAAACTCCACACAGACAATCAACCGAGGGTGGAATTGAACCTGGGTCCCTGGTGCTGTGAGGCAACAGTGCTAACCATTGAGCCACTGTGTCACCCCATATATCTGGTCTCCTTATCCTTCTGGATGACCGTGGATGTGAATTTGAAAAGTTCTGTCTAAGGAGCACTGTGGTATTGGGTACACACTGCTGCTAGTGATTGTTTGTGGTGTAGGCAGTGATCTTTTGTGTGGTATCAATCAAGCAGGCTGCTTTGTCCTGGATTGTGCCAAACCTCATTCTGGATAATGAATATTGTTAGAGCTGCACTGATCCAGGCAGGTGGGGAGTATTTGATTACGCTCTGACTTGTAATTTGTAGATGATGGACATGCCTTGAGAAATCAAGAAAAGAGTTAGTTGTTGCAGAATTCCTAGCCTCTAACTTGCACTTGCAGCCACAGTATTTATATAGCTTGTTCAGTATCTGGTCAATGCTAAAACCCAGCATATTGTTTAGAGGAAATTTTGATGAATACCATAAAACATGTAGCTTGTTCTTAATGGATTGATAAGGCTTCAATAATGTGTTTTATTTTCTTAAATATATTTGTTCTCAACAATTATAAAAGAATGTCAATTTATTTAGGAATAGGACAAATTGTCATATGGTGAGATAGTTGTGCATATTTCTTTGATCTATAAAGTGAAATTAGAGGCCAGGTTGTTTCTCCAATCTTTGATTTTGTATGCATAAATGTCTCCAGGTATCTCTGGAAACATGCTTCAATATATTGAAGTTTGGCACATTTTGACATTATTGAACACAGATTAAACAATTCATAACATAAACAAGTTGACTAGAAAAAAATCTTTTTCTTTCATTTGTGGTATGAATATGATGAACCTTTGTTCTTAAAAACAATTGTTTCATCTCTTCTGAAGTCCATAATGATGACAGATTAAAGTCCATTCTCTTTGACAAAATAAATCAAATGGCAATTTCATAAAGTTTATTATGCTCCTCTGTCACCTTCTGAATTGATTCATGAGAGATTTTGAGGAAGATATTACCTCAGTGAAAATCTGTTCAATTACATAAGGTTAAAATTAGGCACATAAATGTGATTTCCATGACTAGAAGATATAAACAAGCACAGCAAATTCCAATGATCTAACTTGTTTATTCCATTATCAGATCTATTCTGATGGAAATACTTACTAGACTAGGTTTTCAAACCAGTGCAAATGGTTGGTAAATCTAATTCATTGTCTGACCAGCCCTCTCCTTTTTCCATTTTCTTGTCACTTTTTACATTATTTTGAAACCTTCCACTGGCTTCTATATTTATTTGAGTTGAGTTATGCTTAAATTCTCAAAAGCAAAAACAGTTTTAAAAAAAGTAACCCTTGATATATACTGGAGAATGGGTTATTTTCTCCAGTCTGCAATTAAAGCTAGTTTCCTAGCTGTAACCACAAGATGTCACCATCAGTCAGATTCCATTTGGAGTAGGCAGTAGTTTTAGGTTCACTAAAAGAGCAGAAGCATCTCTAATTTGACATGGATTTCAAATGCAGAAGTAAGGCATCAAGCATACTAAAAAGGTCTTTTACTTCGAAAAATTCAAAACTTAGGTCACTGTCAAAGTTCGTCCCAGTTTAATCAGAGCTCGTTCTTTTCTCATAGAAGCAAAACACAACTGATAACATGGATCAAAAATAAGAAAATGTTCAAAGTACTCAGCAGGCCAGATAGTATGCACAGAAATGGAGATGAATGGGTAGAATTTAATCCCCACCCCCTTGGTGATTTTGAGGTGGGGTCATTTAATCAACAGGAAGGTGGCAATTAGATAACCTGCTGAAATACAGTGCTCCCCCCAGTTATGTTTCAGATTGAGTTGTACTTTAATTCATTGAACAAATAGATTTCTAAAGGCTGAAGATGTATGGGAATAGTGTTAAGAGAATACAATTGCGAAAGGAAATCAGCAATGATCATGTTGAATTGCTGAACAGGCTCAATTGTCCCACTCTTGCTCCTGTTTTTTATGTTGCTTAAGGATGCTTTGTGTAGTCCATTGTGGTTAATTGTCACAAATATGGTCCTGATTCAAAAACTAAGTGACTGCTTGATAAAACATGTGGCACTTGGTTCTGAAAACTTTGTGCAGATGCCTTTGTACAGTGGATTAAAATTGTCAAAGTATATAAAGAATATTTGCTGCAAGTCAGGGTACACATAATGCAGGTTAGAGACAAAAAAAACTGCAGATGCTGAAATCCAAGGTAGACAAATAGGAGGCTGGAAGAATACAGCAGGCCAGGCAGCATCTGGAGAAAAGGAGCAGTCAACGTTTCAGGTATTACTCTTCTTCAGGACTGAAGACTACTCCTTTCCTCCAGATGCTGCCTGGCCTGTTGTGTTCTTCCAGCCTCCTGTTTGTCTACCCTACAGATAATGCAATCTTGCAATTGAGTGTGTGTGTGTGCTATTTTGAAAATCAAGTCTCAGTTCATTTCCATCCAAAACAAAACTAAGTCACTATTTCTTATAGAGTGCTGCTGTGACAGAGAAGGGCAACATTAGTAATATTTTCCATCATATTGAAGAAAAATGCAACTAGTGAAACATAAGAACACAAAGTGTTAGAAAAGGTACATGTCAGCTAAATTGAAAACTACCAGCACATAGATTACTTTAGGAATAAATGGTCAACCTTGTGGTTTAATTGGAAATCATGAATTAGCTATGTTCTTTACTGAAGAGGAGAACTGCACCTAAAATAAGGTGGAAGATTAATTTGTCTGCAGTGTTTTGTAACTTCTCAGTTGAACCTAATACAAACGAAGATAATTTATGGGAGCGATTTTCATTCCTTTTAACATTGGAATGCACAATATTTCATTAGTTATGTTCCTTAGAAATAGATAAACTTAATATCTGATGTACATGCTCCTTTCTTAATGATGATATAGTTTTCCTACAGAAATGCATACAAATTTCTTGATTTTTTTGATTATTTTCTGGTCTAACATTACTTGCATTTTGTCCATTTTCATTTTTTCCTTTAATTTCTATATAGTGATGGCAAGCTATCACTATGACATGTTATTGAATAGTTTGATTGTATTTCCTCCGCTTTGCAATGTTGGTGTTTCAATATGAATTGAGCCTTCACCTCCTTTCTCAATTGATATTTCAATCATTGTTAATAAAAGTCTTAGCTTCATGAAAACTCGTACAACAATCCTGATGGATTGGCTATTAAGAGATGAAATTGTCCCTTCTCTGGCTATCAGGAGAGTTGTTGTACAAGGCATTCTCCAGAATACACTGGAGAAAGCGAGGGAGAGGAAGCAGAGTATAGTCACAGATGTCCATTATTGCCGGTTATTATGCAACGTACTCTGTTTTATTCTAATAACCAAGCTTGGTCAGCTGGTGCTTATTGGATTAACACAATGTTTTCCCAACTTAAAAAAAAAAGCCCTGTAGTCAGCAGGCTTCACTTATGTTGCATTGGAAGCCAAGTCCTCAATCACCAGACACTACATCATGGTTGAGCCCACACTTGTCTTTGGGTCACGATCCATGCTGGAAATGATGGTCTGCAAGGTTTGTGAAATGTCATGGGCAAAGATGTTGCTGCATTATTCAGTAACTTGAAAATAGAGTTGCAGGTGAAGGTCAAACATGCACATTACTGCTCCTAGCTCTTTATTGTTCTTATGTTGATCGACTGTGGTGTCATGCATTCCTGCAGGTCCAAAGCAACCAAGCACTTCTGCAGTTATGTCCACTAACCACCCCCTGTATGCTGCACCTTTTGAAGTTCTGATCGATGTCCTGGTCAGAGCTTGGGTACAACCCCACCTTTCAATGGAACCCTGGCTGGAGGGTGTCCTTATCAGGCAGGAGATGAGGGCCACAGCAGTAATTTCAGTGGACTCATAATCCAGATGGCTGGACTAATGCTTTGGGGATGCAGGTTCAATTCTATCACAGGAGCTGGTGAAATGTAAATCCAGTTAATAAAATCTGGAATTGAAAGTTCAGGTTAGTAAAGGTGACCAATTGTCTTAAAATTTCATCCGGTTAATTGATATCCTTTAGGGAAAGAAATCTGCCACTTTACCTTATCTGGCCTGTAAAATGGGCGAGCATGCCACTCAGTCCCAGAACAATTGAAGATAGGTAACAAAAATGCCGGTCTTCCTTGCAACACCCAGGTTGCATGAAGGCATTTAAAAATCTCATTGCTTCTCTATCCTCTAAAGTACACTCAATGTCAGTATCTGAGTTAATGGTAGCATTTGTCAGGGCAAGTGACGCCAGACTTCCCAAACTCTGCCATCTCTACAGGACAAGTAGCAGTCTCCAAGTAACTGAAGGGCACAAGATTAGGTTTCTGATGAGGGGAAGGAAAGAAACAAGAGAAACAGATTTATTCCTTGTGCAGCTTAGTTAACAGAAATAATTGTCCTAATATGGGGAAGTGGGATGTTAGAAGGAAGACTCAATCATATTTGATCCTTTAGCTTTGTTAATGACCACAGCCTATGTCATGGCACTCAATTAATGGACAACACTACCTCTTCCATTAGGGTTAAGATGTAGAGCTGTGACTGCTCATCACTTGTTAAATGCAGCTACCTTTTATGTATAAATTTGCTCTGAAGCAGAAAGAGAAGAGTGTTACTCAATGTGTTTGGTTGATGGTTCAACAGTTAACACTATGTACAAGCTATGAGAAGTGGGTTTGAGATCTTCCACAGTGCCAAGTGGGTGTAAGTTAGGTGAAGCTATGAACACTAGGTATGAATCATGCTTAATAGAAATTGTTGTTAGGTCTGTGATGGCGTGTAGTGCATTGAGCTGTATGTGTGAGAGTGAGCAGTGACAATTCATGGGATTGATATATTCATTGGCCTTGACCACTTCTGACAGGTCATTAAACTCCTTTTCTGCACTATGTCCATGTACTCCGGGTTGAACTGCTGTCATTGACCTGCACATGGCTAACTGTTTTCACAGCCTTCTCAGAATTTATCTGGAGTGTGTCCTGGATCCTATAGACAGTGAAATAACTTCTGGATCAAGGCCTTTATTGCTGCACCAAAGCATCTTGGAGCTCACTGTCTGTCATATTAGGTTATTCTTGTGTTTTTCCTCAGGTCAAATTCGCTTGTGCATGAATTCCATCATTTGCTCTGCCTAAATGCAGCACTCCTTAAAGAGGTACACTGTGGCTTTGCTAAGTTAGTTATCTTGAACTCGTAGCAGCCGCTGAAGATTTTCTACCATTTACTCAGGAATCTAGCTACTCAGGAATCTAGCCACTCATCAGCCTGCATAGCACTGCCTTGATATTGCAATGATAACCTATCTGCTTTCTACTTAGATAACAAGGTGTAGAGCTGGATGAACACAGCAGGCCAAGCAGCATCAGAGGAGCAGGAAGGCTGACGTTTTGGGCCTAGACCCTTCTTCAGAAATGGGGGAGGGGAAGGGGATTCTGAAATAAATAGGGAGAGGCGGATAGAAGATGGATAAAAGAGAAGACTGTATACTTACTATGTGGTGCCCTCATTAGCACAAGTGTAAGTTAATTGTGCTTTATAATCTCCATTCTTGTCTTGGGCCCTTAGTGATTTTAAATGTATTCATGAAAAACATTCTTGTATAAAAAGTATCCATCCTTGCAGATACTTTATAGGGTCAGTAAGCACAAAAAAAAGTTTCCTGTTACACGCCCAATGTCAAAAATATCACTGACATTTAAAGAAAGGAGGATATTTTCACATTAGGATAAATGTCAAAATAATTACACATTAGAAGATAAAAGCAGAACATGTCTACCAACAATGTTTGGCACTGGCATCCCACTGTACACCAAAATAAATGTGTGAGGATACCATTTTGGGGTGACATTTGGTGATGCTTAAAATAGAACAAATAGATCAATAAAACAGTGTGTCAAAGTTACATAAATAAGGTATGAAATTATTTTCAAATTCATGCTCAAAGTCACCTCAAGACCTGACATTTCTGAGTGACCAAGGATTTAAGAGAACACTGAAAAGAAATAGAATCTACATTGTAATCAATTAGCCTGTTCAATCTATTTATTTCAGAACATTACATAGAAATGGTTTTGTAGCCATGAGGACTTTCAACACTTTTCTAATTGTTTAAATCAAAGAAAACATACATGTGGCTGCACGCATTAGGAACAGAAGTAGGCCATTCAGTCCCTTGAGTCTGAACTGCCATTCAGTAAGATCATGACTGCTTTATTCCACATGTATGCCTTGTACCTAAGGGCTTTTAATGGGTTTTTAGATAAGCACATGAATATGCAAGGAATGGAGGAATGTGGACCGAGGGTAGGCAGAAGGGATTAGTTTAATTTGGCATCATGTTCGGCACAACATTGTGGGCTTAGGAGCCTGTTCCTGTCTTGTACCGTCCTATGCTCTATAGCCTTTCACTCTCTGGCTTACCAAGAATCTATCTACCTCCGTCCTAAGAATGTTAAAAACCTCTGCCATTACCACCTTCCGAGGAAGAGAGTTTCAAAGACTCAAAGCCTATTATAAGAAAAGAAATTCTCCTAACCGCCGTCTTAAATGTGGGTCAGTTTATTTTTAAATAGTGACATCTAGTTCTAGATTCTACCCTGGAGGAAAATCCTCTACAAGTCCATCCTGTCAAGACCCTTCACCACATTTATACCTTTTCAATTGTCACCTCTTTCTCTTCAAGGTTCCAGTGGATATAAGTAAGCCACATATTTCAGGTATTAGTCTAGTAAACCTTCTTTGAACTGCCTCCAATGTATTTAAACCCTTCCTTGTATAAGTTGACCAATACTGTACATACTACTCCATATGTGGTCTCACCAATGTATAACTGAACCACCGTTTCCCAATCTTGCATTCAATTCCCCTCACAATAAATAATAACATTCTGTTAGCTTTCAGACTTACTTTCTGTACCTGGTATAGAAATCTTTTGCAATTCATGCATTTCAACATACAGATCCCTCTGCATCTCAGAACTCTGTAATCTCTCATTTAAATTGTCTTTTAATTCTCCCTGTCAAAGTGGTCAGTTTTACATTTTCTCACATTAATATTCATTTGCTAGACCTTGTCCATTCATGTAGTCTAGTTCCCTTCACATCTTACTTCCCTACCTATCATTGTGGTGTCAGCAAATTTGGCAACCATCCCTTCCATCCCTTTGCCTAAATCATTTATATAATTGTAAACAGTTGACGTCCCAGCAGTGACAGTCACTACATCTTCCCAATCAGAAAAATGACAAATCTATGCCTACTCTTTGTTTCCTGTGAGCTGCCAAATCTTCCATCTATCCCTCTTTTTATTGATGATGGATCAGAACCTCATAGTATTTATAAACAGTTTTCTTGTAATTGTTTTTAAAGGATGAATATTAAAGGAAAACTATATTTAAACTGATTGACTGGTAAAATCCTGTGTGAAGCCAATGGAATATTGCACATGTATCTTGTCAGGGAAACTTCAAACAGGGAGATACTTAGCAAGGAGAGCTAAGAAAGGGTGATCATCTCTTCACTCTGCAGAAAGTAACCTTTTGCAGACCTGTCTATTTCACTCTCCAATAATACACACAAGGACAGGAATTGAAAGGCCAGTTTTGTCTCACTGAAGGGCGACTGAATGCTCTCATGTGTACCATGCTGGGTTTGATCATTTGCATGCTGTGAATATCACAAACAACTATCCTATAGTTACCCCTGTGTAACAGGATAACAAAAGGTAGGCCTTTGCTTTAAATGCTGCAAACCAAAAAGGAATCAGGACAAAGGAACTTCATTCAGCCTGTAAAACCAAGAATCTCAAAAATTGTCTATTCAACCACCAATATCAAAACAACTGCTAAACTCCACTGCAAATGGCTGCAACATTCAACCATCTGCTCTTCATGAACAATTTAGAAACCAATCTGTTTCATTTAACTTTTATCTTTTTGGACTCGCTGCTTATTTCTAATATGTGTATGTGTTGTGTTACTAATTCTTCTCACATTTAGTAATTAATAAAATCATTCTTCATTGACTCCAGAAAACCTGGCTACATTGGCTTATTTTAAACATAATTTGTGTCTGGGAAAATGATATCGATAAGGGAAGGGATTTTTAAATTGATTTTGTTGCAACCAACTGACAGGATCAGTGAATAAAGAAATTAAGCTAGTTCGTCCCCCTTTGATTGTAAGCTTAACAGTTTGGGATATCTGTCCAGAATACAATAAAAGGGGAACCTTGCCCATGTCTGAGTGTAAGACTGTATGTTGTTACCTCCTAGACTATGAACTTTCATTTTCTACAATAATCTCTGAAGTGGCACCTTATCACTTAACTTCTGAACATCTAAATAAAGTATATCCCCATTTCCCCATCATCCACAGCACATGTTAGTTCCTCAAACAATTCCAAAGAATTTGTTTGGTGAAAGGGAGAAATATTGTTAACTATGCTGACTCTGCCTGATTACTTTGAATTTTTCTGTGCACCTTGCTCCAAAATATTTAATGATATCTTAAATTCTGTGTTAGGGAAGCCATTTGAAGTTAAAACAAAGCAGAAATTGCTGGAGAGACTCGGCAGGTCTGGCATCTGTGGAGAGAAAGCACAGTTAATGTTTCAGGCCCAGTTACCCTTCTTCAAAATGTTCACTCTGATATCTCCACAACCGGACCTGCTGAATTTCTGCAATAACATTTGTTTTCGATTGCCATCATCCGCAGTTCTTTGTTATATTTTACAGAGTTTTGCTAATCTTTAGTTTCCACCTTTCTGCTTCCCTTTCTTTTTGCATAGAGGTGTTACATTTGCTCTTTTCCAATCTAATGAAACCTTCACTAAATTTGAAAAGGGAAAAGATCACTACTCACCTGATACTTTGCTCAAATTCCATTTAGTTTATATGCAGTGAAACAAAAAAAGTCTCAGTCACGTAGACTTCTTTGTAATTACAACTGAAGTATTTTTATAAACAAATTTTATCCACATAATCTTAAAATATGGCGTCCACAACTTCATTGTGCACAGAAAAGGCATACAGAGGAGGCTGAAAGTTTTGTTTCAGCTTTCAGACAAAAATAACAGTCATGGGGGTCTTGGTTTTTTTTCTATATATTGCCAACTTTCTAGGCTGCCTTAGAATCTAGGCCAGCCTGGTATGATTAACAGGATGTGCTCTATAAGAGTTTCCAAGCACTGACAGTTCCTATTAGGTGAAGTTCCACAAAATAACACTGCTCATCATTTAACTCTTGTTCCTTACCTTACTCAAAGAAGCCATAAAAAATATTGGTGCTGGAAATGAACACAAGTTGTATAGTACAGTCTGCTCTTTTATGCTTGGACAGAGTGCTACGTAACTAGAGAGAATGATGATACGGCTAAACCTGATCATGAGATTTCAGACTATCATTATACAGCGTTACTGTAGCAAATAACCGTGACATTTATTTAGGAAGTTCAGTTGGCTAAATGCCAAGTACGCGGTTCAAAGTAGTGCTAACAGGACAGGGTTTTATCCCTGTTCCAAATGAGGTAAATTCAGAGTCTGCCTCTTCACTATTCCCATTGTAAATGTCACAGTGCTTTGCTGTGGTTCAGTGAATAATTGCTAAAGACCTGCCTATGGGCAAGGGAGGAAGATGATGAAGATGACAGAGCAACTGTGAAAAACCTCTAGAAATTTATAAGGCGAATTGTTGTGCATGATTATTGGTTGTAAACTGGCTATACCCCTCACAAATTTAACCAAGCATCAACCAGAACCTGTTCTGATCATGTTTGGTCCACTGCCAAATTCATCAGAGCCTTACTTTTTAAGTGGCCCTTCTGCCTGGAAGAAGCACATGCCACATTCTTGAAAAACTTCATCATCAACTTTTCATTCCTTTGGACAGGATTAAATGAGCATCATGACAGTAACACAGTTACACAAGAACTAAGAGCAGGAGCAGGCCAGTCAGCTCTTCAAGTCTGCCCTTTAACAAGATCATGGCAGATTTCCTAGAGCAGGAAAATAGTATTGGAATAAGGCCACTTCCTTTGTTTTCACAATGGAACTATTCATCAATCATAGTCTTAAACATTTAGTGGCTGTGACTCTGAAAACCTTTAGGGCAGAGAATTCCAAATATTTGACACCATTTGAGTGAAGAGATTCTTCCTCATCTCAGTCCTAACTCGATGCCCCTTATTCTGAGGCTGTGTTCCCTGTTTCTAGAGAGCCAGCTAAGGGACATATACTTCTTTCATCTACATTGTCGAGCCCCATAAAATTTTAAGGGCTGAATCTACATTTGTTTTGGTTAAGTCTGAGTTGTGTTGAGTTTTTTTTTGGAAGGTTTCTTACTGCAATATCTATTGGGTTTTTTCCCAACACCTTTTATGCACCCTGTCAAGCGGTGTTAGTGTGGAACTGCTCTGCAAAGTTCCTGACATTTGCTGTAAACATGGCAAACAGGGAAATCAGTGCCCTGCTGTCAGACAGGGACCTAAAAGTCCTGCTGGGCAGATGGTACCTGGGCAGGACTCGGTCTTCATCCAGGAACAGCATTCGAGACCATTACATCAGACCATACTAACCTGGTACAAGGCTGCCATCTTGTTTAACACACAACTGTCTGGAAGAATGCCAAGCAATGCAGGATGAAGGTCAATGCTCTTCACCACTCTACAAGTCTAAGTGCCATTATCTTCTCTCCAAAACCTTACATTCACTCTCTCTCTGCTACTGTATCCACCTCCCACCAAGACTATAGGCTTGATGATTTTCATTATCGCCAGTAATATCTTCACTCCTTGGTTGTCACTCTTCCCCAAACCCTGACACCGCTAACACTGCACACGCTCTGAGCTGCTTATTCACTCGGTCAGGACATCTCCACAAATGCAATGGTAGTGACTGTGCCACCACTTTCATTTCCCGCAATACCATAGGAAAACAGGCCACAATAAGCCAGTCAAGTGCTGCTCCTCCTTTATTTCCATCCTGCACTAATAATAAAAGTGAAAGTGCTAGAGAAACTCAGGAGATCTGGAAAGTGAGAAACAGAATTAATGTTTTGAATTCAATGTGATTGTTCTTCAGAACTCAGAATGTGAGTGGCACGGTGGCTCAGCAGTTAGCACTGCTGCCTCACAGCACCAGGGACCTGGGTTCGATTTCACCCTTGGGTGACTGCCTGTGTGGAGTTTGCACATTCTCTCCGTGTCTGCGTGGGTTTCCTCCGGGTGCTCCGGTTTCCTCCCACAGTCCAAAGATGTGCAGGCTAGGTGGAATGGCCGTGCTAAATTGCCCGTGGTGTTCAGGGATGTGTAGGTTAGGTGGGTTACAGGGGGACGGGTCTGGGTGGGATGCTGTGAGGGTTGGTGTGGACTTGTTGGGCCGAAGGGCCTGTTTCCACAATGTAGGGATTCTATGATTCTATTAACTCAAAGGAGCTGGAAAATGGTGTTTTTTAATGCTATTGACAAAGGAGGAGGAGTGCTTGGAACAGATGGTAAGGTTGTCCACGGCAAAGATAAAGGGAGTGCAAACGGTGGTAAAGGAGAGATGGAGATGTTCAAGAGATGTCAACCGTGAAAAGGAGAATATGTGTCTGCTTTCTGACAGCAAAATCAACAAGGCACAAACAAAATATAGTTGAGGGGGGGGAGGTGGGGTGCTCAGGGTTATGTCATTTAAATAGAGGACCGAGATCTAACTGAGATTGCTAAACAAATTAGGTCTTAGAAGCCGTAAGGTGCCTAAGCAGAAAATAAGTTGCTGTTCCTCCAGCTTGCATTGAGCTTCATTGGAACATGAAGGCCCAGAACAGAAATGTTAGTATGAGAGAAAGTTGTTTTGTTGAAATGGCAAGATTTAGAAGATTGGGACATTCTAACTGACAAAGTGGTGTGGTCCACCAGTGTGGATGTGTTTAGACCGATGTAAAGGAAATCACAATGTGTGCACCAAATACAATCGACTAGATTGAAAGAAATACAAGTAAAACACTGTTTCACCAGAAAGGTCCTGTACGAGTTCTCTGAAATATCTAAATTAACTTTACCAACACCCAAGTGAAATATTTATCCCTCAGTTCCTGCAGTGTAATAGGTTAACTACTGAACATGTACATAGGAACCTATGCCAATGATGATATAACAATCGCATGGCAGAGAGACTTGAGAGAAGCAAAAGTTCAGAGAGAATGTACATATCTTCCTGTTGAAATAATTTCTTCAACTTCTGTCTTAAAGTAAAATACGATAGTCTTTGAATAGAGCCATTGGCAAGAAATGTTATGCCGTTTACCCATACTAATATCCTGTAATCCACACCAGTTTCCAGTCATCAAACATAGTTCACAGCCATAACAAAAGAAGCCTGCAGTATTTTTTTTAAAAAAGCTGTTTCAAGAGAAACAGGAGATTTTTGCGTATCTCTGTGGACATTGTGGCTCCTACAGACTCTGACCTTTTGTGGGCCTGGACTGACACCCAGCTCACAGAAATATGGCATTCCTATTAATTGGTTAAAAAAGCTGATACAATGAGGAAAATCCCATTGTCTAAAGGGGAAGAGGCTGAAATTGTGAGAAGTTCCCTTTTGGAAAGTTAGGACAGTCCCATAAATCATCTTCAGGTCAAGAAAGCTATGCAGAAACCTGACTTCCTCTAAGCACTTACTCAATTCTATGGCATACACCTTACCATCTCTTGCCAACTAGAAATGTTTGGATTTGTTGGAAGGTTAGATCAAAACTGCTAGATGATGCTTTCAGTCGACATAGATTAGCAAGGGGTTGACGTGGATGAGCATGCTTTGACAAATTAGTTGAGTATAATGCTTCAAAGTAATATCCAACACATGTACCGAAACAAAAAAAATCAAAGCTTATGTAAATATGGTCTTCTGGAACTAAATTTATTGACACTGAGCTCTTGAGCGATCTATATTGCAAAATGACTAAAGGATTTGAGAGCCATCGAAATGCATCCTCGTTCTTCAACACCATGCTTCTGACAAGCTGCTTAGCATCAACTGGCTTCCTTGATGCACTATACTGGTTGGGGTCTGATCAATTTTGGATGCTAGGGTTCTTACCAATGCCCACAGATGAATCATGGAGGAACACAATCAGAAATGCAACAGCTGTACTCTTAATGTGGAAACATCAGAAACTCTCGTGTTTGCTCTGGCTCAGGTTAAAAAAATTAATTTTGCAGGCATCCTCTGATGTCACTAATGTCTTTTTCAGAGCAACTCTAGAGCATGAGAAAATGTCTGAGCGAGCTATGAGTTGTTTTGCTCGTGACACTTGGGTTCTGACCTCATTACATCCTTGGCCCATGGACAAATGTGGTGAAAAAAAATCTAAATTGAAGAGGTGAGGTTAACAGCTCATTATGTCAAATCACGCATTCTATTGCGTGAGACAGATTTAAAGTTAATTGGAAATCCCTCCCTTTGTTACAGAGTATAAAGGAAGACAACTGAAGTTATTGGAACTCAATCATCTCTGTTCCAGGACATCACTCACAATATTGTGCTCAGTCCCAACACCTTTTAATACTTTTACCGTAAGTTCAGAAGTGGGACTATTCATTGATTGCACAAGGTTTAGTGTTGTCTGCAACTCCATGGATACTGAAATAGTCCATGCCTGGATACAGCAATACCTGGAATGGTACGTACTCGAGCTAATATGTGGTATGTTACACTTGCCCAAGCTTAGTGGCAGGCAGTGGCCATTTTGAACGAGAAAGAACCATCTATCTTCCTTTGAGGTTCAACATCATTCCCACAACTGAAGCTCAAACTTCTGGGAGTCAGCATTAATTGGAAGATAACTTGGAAAACTTAGAAATACGGTGGCTACAAGAGCAGTGGAGTGTCTGAAGATTCTGAAATAATTACATCACTTGTGACAGCCCAAATCCTGTCCATTTATTAAGACAATGTAAAATCTTGGTAAAATTATTGGAGTGGTAATCCAGAGACTTTGATTAATTTTCTAGAGACATGTTAAAATCCCAACTCTGCAGCTGAAGGAATTCAAACTCTCCTGATTTATAAAATCAAAAATAAAAAGCTCGCCTTAGTAAAAATACAACAACTAAATTTGCTGGAAAAGCTCAGCAGGTCAGGCAGCATCTGTGGAGAGAAACCAGAGTTAACATTTTGGGTCATGACCCTTTTCGGAATTGATGGTAGCTAGGAAATACTTGTTTTCTATGCAGAAGGTAGGGTGGGTGTAGGAGGTAAGGAGTAAATGATAGATGGAGATAGAGCCCAAAAAGAGATCAGAACAGTTGAACAGACAAAGGGCTGGATAACATTAGCCTAGGAGAATGAACAGCTACTAATGGGGACTATTAGTGGCCAACAATGGTCTGTGTGTAATTACAAAGGCTCACCCTTTCCAGTCTGTCCTGCAACTTTCTCAAGACCTAAATCAGCAAAGTGATGGGATATGTCATCAACTGCTTTATCAAGTAGCACTTACATCAATAAGTATCAATAATCTCACTAATGCACAGTTTGGAATCCTCCAGGGCCACTTGGCTCTCCAGCCATGAGTGAAACTGCTGAGTTCCAAAGGTGTGGTGAGAGTGACTGCCCTTTACATCAAGGCAGCATTTAGCTGGGGTTAATGCTAACCATCCAACAAGACCTGTAAATATTGCTTCAAAGATTTGCCAGTGCACATGACTTTCTGTATCAAATACTATTGACTGCAATATATGCTTCCAAAGATTTTCACTTACCAATTTTCCACAGTTTCCTTGTACCTACCTTCAAAGATATGGAGCTGATTTACACTGTGCTGTCTTGCAATGTGTTGCCAGTAGGCACTCCGAGGAAGAGGCATTATGGTACCCAATGAGGCTGTTCTTTCATTCCCTTTGATCTGATGCTGGAAGAGAAGTAGTTTGAAAAACCATAAGTTGAAATCATTATACAGAAGCAACTTGTTTGCACTATCAAAATTATATTGTTTCTGTGTTTGAATTTTAAAAGTAAATTAATCTGCAGTAATATGAATAATAGATAAAGGAGATCATAACAATCACTCATGGTAAATTGATAATTAAAACATAGAACATACAGCGCAGGCACAGGCCCTTCATGTCTATGCTGACTGTGATGCAATTCTGAACTAATCCCATTTGTCTGCACATTGTTCTCCATATCCCTCTATTTCCTGCCTGTTAATGTGTCTGTCTAAAGACCACTTAAACTTTGCTTTTTTATCTGCTTGTACTACCTCCCCTGAAACCTACCAACCCTTAGTGTGGGAAAAAAAGCTTTAGTTGCACATCTCCTTTAAATTTTCCCCCTCTCACCTTAAATCCATGCTCTAGTATTTGACAGTTTCAGCCTGGGAAAAATACTCCAATTATCCCCCCATCTATGCCTCTCATAATTTTATACACTTCTATCAGTACAGCCCTCAGCTTCTGATGCTGTAGTGTAAACAATCCAATTCTTTAGTTAATACAATCCAAACCACGCTACATCCTGGTAAACCTCTTCTGCATTCTCTCCAAAGCCTCCACATCCTTTCTATAGTGCAGTGAACAGAAATGCACATAGTGCTCCAAATGTGGCCTGACCAAAGTCTTATAGAGTTGTAACATGACATGCCAACTTTTATAACTCAATGCCCTAACCGATGAAGGCAAGCATGCCGTATACCTTCTTCGCCACATTATCCATTTACATTGCCACTGTCAGGCATCAATAGATTTGGACCCCACGATCCCTCTGTATATCAATGCTTCTAAGGGTCCAGCCATTCACTGTACACTTTCCTTTTGCATTTAACCTCCCAAAATGCATCACCTCACACTTGTCTGGATTAAACTTCATCTGCCATTTCTCCACCCAACTTTCCAGCTGATCTATATCTTGTCGCATCCTTTGATATCCTTCCTTACCATCCACAACTCCACCAATGCTGTGTTCTCCACAAACTTACTAAGCAGACCACCAACATTTCATCCAAATATTTAATCTTTATCACAAGCAACATAGGTCCCAGCATTGATCCTTGTAGAACATCATTGGTCACAGACCTCCAAGCAGGAAAACACTCCTCCACAACTACCCTCTGTCTTCTGTGGCCAAGCCAATGTTGTATCCAACTTGCAACTTACCAGGGATTGTATGTGATTTGATCTTCTGGACCAGCTTATCAAGAGGAACCTTATTAAATGCTTTAAGTCCATGTATACAACATCCACTGCCTTACTCTCATCAATTATCTTTGTCACTTCCTCAAAAAACTCAATCAAGTTTGTGAGACAAAACCTCCCCTGCATTAACCAATTTTTACTGTTCCTAATAAGTCCAAAATTTCACTGTCTCCCATGGTGGGAATTGAACCCATAGCCCCAGAACACTGATCTCATGATTGTAGTTTCAGAGTTGTTCGAAGAAACTGTAGCATACTAAATGGACTGATACAGATACAGTGGCGGGGAGGAAGAAGGCATTAGTATCTCCTGTGCATTGAAGTTAGGGCAAACCCTCCTGGCCTTGGCTGCTTTCCACCGTAGCCATTAAATGCTCTTAGGTCTTTAATTGGCTTGAGGCGGAATATCCACCCACATCAGAGAGAAAGTCTCACCTCCAAGCACTGCTGGCTAATCCAATAGCTGGCAGTTCTTTCACCCTATCAGAGCCACTGTGAGCATTGGCAGTGCTGGTACTACGGCAGTCCCAAAGAGGAAGCACTGACTGAGCCCAGACGATCAGGCCGAGGTCTTTCTGGGACCAGGCAGGCAGGCCACAAAGAAGTGGGTTGGAAGCTGGAAACGATGAGCTTGTTAAAGGGGAAGGGAATAGCGGCTGTTAGTGATCCTTGAAGGAGTCCTCCAAGAGGCACTGGATGCAAGAACATGAGGCACCCATCATTCCCAACTTGGTTACAAGGTCGCATGGTAGTTGGCACCGACTTCCTCTGCCATAGGCAGTCATCAATAACTTGAGGGCCTCAACTGAACAAAGAGCAAAAGGTCTGCCTGATGTTCCCCTGCCATTGGTAAAATGTTCGTGGGGCAGTCAGGCAACGGGCATGGCACCACTGTAATGAAATCCAACTTTATGCCCTCCCATCACCTGCCATCCAACCCTTTCTAAATGGGGCATCAAAGGCAGCCCCTTAAAATCTCAAAGTGCCTCAAAACTTCAACCATCCAGAATTACATACATCTTAAAAAAAAGAGGTGAGTGTGAAAATGAAATAAGTGCCCCAGTCATTCTGTCTTGAACAACCTAGCTCCTTGTCCTTTGCAAATACGAAAGACTATTTGAAAGTGAGTGACGAGTGAGAAATGGTGCCTTTTTCCCATATAATGGAAAATTCTTAGAGCTCTTTCAGATTGAACTTCTTCAGCCTCTACAAACTGATGTCTCTTTGAAACCGCATGCTGTTAAATATAGTTCCAGAGTCTTACAACATAAATACAACAAAAGCCAGTAAATCCTGCTTATTTTATGGGACACAATGAGCCTCAGAATCTTGAGCAGCTCGCTAATTAACATTAAAATGGGAGGTTATTTTCTTAGTTGTTTATGATTGAAGCCCTTGGCTCTCAATTAACATGTAATGAGTTCAGGTTATAGATCTGCCACATCAGTGAAATGCTCTTCTTCTAGTTGGGCCTGTTTCATTAGATTTTACTGGAATATGAAATGGCTCTATGTTAATAGTAAGGCATTGTATCTAATTGTGGGATGGTGGTACGGTAAACAGATCTGTAGGAGTCCTTTGCAAAATAAATACAACATTTTAAATTTAAGACAGATATGATTTGAATTTTCTTATTGCTTTCATTGATTGGAACCAACATCGCTGGCAGATGCAAGTTAAGTTGAATAACTCAAAGCAATTATCAGACGCACGTTCTATTGTTCATTTCCCAGGTATGTCATTGAAATCTAACTACAATATTAAGATGTTGATGGACACTTTTTTTTATAAATGAGAAATGATGCATATTTAAAAGCTTTAAATGACATCCAAAATAATTAGGCTTAAGGTGATCAGAAATGATCCAAAAATATAACAAAGTATTGAATGGGAAGATAAATGAAAATATTTGAGACAATATGATAAGAAATATTAAGGTTTCTCATAAGAGTTTTAAAGGTAAAAGAACTGTTAAATAGTCCAGAATCTTGAAATAAAGTGAGAATTGTGGCATTCTGGTAAAGTATTTCATAATTTTTAAAATGATGGAAGAATAAATTTAGGTTTAAAAAAAGGAATATATGTGATAGATATCATCATTGAAAGGAAGTGGCTTTGAAGAGCTTTGTAGAATTCAAGGTGGACAAAGGATCTGGTAATCAATTTGGTCAGATAACAACAGTGAAAGCAGTAACTGAGGTATATAGGGATTGTCAGAAGAAAGCTTTTCAAGGTGTCTGTCAAGGAGGACAAAGGAAAAATACAGCTGTATGAGGAAAAGTGGCAAAATGGATGGAAGATTTCCTAATAGATAAGAAACAAAGTTGTTGATGGTTCAGTTTGCAGAAATGTTGGAAAGTATCTATGAGTCAGTACTGGTCCACTTCTGTTCTCATATAAATAGCACAGGAAACATGGTATATAAAGTGACATACTTTTGAATGGTATACATAGGAAATGTGAGTCGGCAAAAGCAATTGAACTTGCAAATTTAAGGCATTACGTTTGAAGGAAGAAAATTTAGTTACCGTACCTTTGAACACTTCATCCAAATCATATATATAAATTTCTAAGGTTTTAGAGTAGATTTGTCGCTCGGGTTGTGGATGTTGAGGTTGGTTGGCTCGCCAAGCTGGTTCGTTGTTCTGCAGACGTTTCATTACCCTGCTGGGTAACATCAATGCAGCCTCCGATGAAGCACCGTTGTGTTTTCCTGCCTGGTTTTTAAACTCTGGAGTCCGTTGAGCTGGATTACCTCACTTCCGGTTTCCTTCGTAGTGGAGAGTATATGGGGTCTAGTTCTGTGTGTTTGTTGATGGCTTTCTTTGTGGAGTACCAGGCTTCTAGGAATTCCCATGCCTGTCTCTGTTTTGTTTGTCCCAGGATTTTGGTGTTGTCCCAGTCGAATTGGTGGTTCTCCTTATCCATGTGGATAGAGATGAGTGAGTATTGGTCGTGTCTTTTTGTAGCCAATTGATGTTCGTGTACCCTTGTTGTAAATTTTCTTCCTGTTTGTCCGATGTGATGTTTGTCACAGTCTCTGCAGGGAATCTTATAGATGACATTGGTCCTGTCCATAGTGGGAAGTGGGTCTTTGGTTCGGGTGAGCAGCTGTCGTAGGGGTGATGTGGGTTTGTGTGCCACTTTGATGCCCAGCGGTCGTAGGAGTCTTGTTTTTAGTTCTGATGTGTTCCTGATGTAGGGTAGTGTGATGAGTGTGTCGGGGCGTGTAGTATCTTCCTGGTGTTGTTCGTGTAGGCATCTTCTGACCCAATTTTTTCGATATCCTTGAAAACCTGGAAGAGGTATTCTTCTTCCTCTCGGGGTAATTCTTTGCTGCAGTAGTGTGTTGTTGCCATTTTAAATAATGTTTGCACGCAGCTTTTTTTGTGTGTGTTGAAGTTCAGTACCTGGTCAGTGTGTGTGGCTTTTCTGTGTACTTTCGTTTGCAGTTCCCTATTTGTCCTGCGCTCTACCATGACATCTAGGAATGGGAGCTGTTTGTTCTTCTCCTCCTCTCTGGTGAATTTTATTCGTTTGTGTGTTTCCTTTAGTTTGGTCTGTTTAATGATGACAAAGGTGTCATCCATGTAGCGTATCCTTAGTTTTGGTTGGATTAGTGGAATGGCCGTCCTTTCCAGTCTTTGCATCACTGCCTTGGCTATAAGTCCGGAGATAGGCGATTCCATGGGTGTCCCGTTGATCAGTTTGTATGTTTGGCCGTTGAAAGTGAAGTGGGTGGTGAGGCATAGGTTCAGCATGTTGTCTGTGGAGGTGGTTTCACTGGGGTCTTGCTCTTGTTCTAGTATTGCTGTCATTGTTTCCCTTGCTAGTGGTATGTCTACTGATGTGAATAGGGCAGTGACATCAAACAATATCATGGTCTCCTCGTCATCTGTCCTTATATCTTTGATGGAGTTGAGGAATTCTTGGGCTGAGTGGATAGAGTGGGGTGACTTGTTGACTAGGTGCCTGAGTTTCCTTTGTAGTTCATTGGCTAATCTGTGTGATGGAGTGCCTGGTATGGAGACAATGGGTCTAAGGGGTACTTCCGGCTTGTGCACTTTCGGGAGGCCGTAGAATCGGGATGTGTTGGTTCCTTTGAGTTTCATTCTTAAGAAGTCTGCTTTGTTGATCTGTCCTGTCTGAGTCTTTTTAGCGTGTAGAGGATCTTGTTGCCTAGTTGCGGTGTCGGGTCAGTCTGTACTGGACGCTATGCGTTCTCGTACTCATTCATCTCTATCCACATGGATAAGGAGAACCACCAATTTGACTGGGACAACACCAAAATCCTGGGACAAGCAAAGCAGAGACAGGCACGGGAATTCCTAGAAGTCTGGTATTCCACGAAGAAAGCCATCAACAAACACATAGAACTCGACCGCCTGTACACTCCAATACAGAGGAAAACTGGAAGTGAGGTAATCCAGCTCAACGGACTCCAGAGTTTAAAAACCAGGTGGGAAAACACATTGGAGGCTGCACTGATGATGTTACCCAGCAGGGTAATGAAATGTCTGCGGAACAACAAACCAGTTCGGCTAGCCAACCAACCACAATATATATAAATTGTAAAGCGCTGAGGCCCAGCACCAGTACCTGTGGCACATTACCCATGATATCCTTCCAAACTGAAAAAGACCCAGTTATTCCTACTCTTTGCTCCCTGTAAGCAAGTCATTCTTCTATCCATGCTAATATATTACCCATCCCCCCCACACCATAAGTTTCTATTTTCTGCAATAACCTTTGATGTGGCACCTCATCAAATGCCTTCTGGAAATCTAAGTTAGTTCCCCTTCTTCTAGAGCATAAGTTCTTCATTAAAGGAGTCCCATAAGTTAATTAAACATGATTTCTCTTTGGAGAAAAAAAAAATCATGTTGGCTCTTCTTGATTGCCTTGAAATTATCGAGGTGCCCAGTTATAATGTTTTTAATAATAGCTTCTAACATTTTCCCTCTGACAGACATTAAACTAATTGGCGTATAGTTTCCTGCTTTCCATCTTCCTGCCTTTTTGAATAAAGGACTTTCATTAGCTATTTTCCAATCTAGAGGAACTTTGCCTAAATCTAATGAGTTTTGGGAAATTTAAAAACAATGCATCACCTATCTCACTGGCTAGTTCTCTTAAGACCTTGGATGAAATCTATTAGAACCTGGGAATCCATCAACTCTCAGCCCCAACAATTTATTCAGTACTGTTTCCCTGGTAATTATAATTTTCTGGAGTTCCTCTCTCCCTTTCAATTCCTGATTTATAGCTTTTATCTGGGATATTACTTGCACCCTCTCTCGTGGAGACTGACGCAAAATATCTGTTCAGTTCATCTGCCATTTATGTATCATTCATTACTAATTCCACAGACACATTTTCTATTGAACTAACACTTAATTCAGTAACTCTTTTTAAAAATATTTGAACAGAGTTTTCCTGTGTGGTTTTATATTTTTGACTAACTTTATTTTGTGTTTTTTTTTCATTAATATTATAGTAAAATTTTTATATATTCAGTCCAACATTCAGACTTACCAGCTACCTTTGTAGAATTAGGTCTTTTCTTTAAGATTGATCTTTCTTTGACTTTTCTAGTTAACCACAAATGGCAGGTCTGTCCCTTTAAAATTTTTCTTATTTTTTGTAATGTATCTGTTCTGCAATTTCTGAAATATCCCCTTAAATGTTTGCCAGTTCATCTCTGTTGACTTATCTCTTAATATAAATCACCCTGATAATTTCCCTGTTTAAATTCAATGTCATCTTGGACCACAATTCTCTCTCCTAACCTGTTTGTAAAATTCAATCGTGCTACAATTGTTGCTGCACAGGGGCACTTCCACGATGAATCAGTAATTAATCCAATGTTATTAGTCAAAACCAGGTCCAAGATTGCCTCTTTTCTGATTGGTGCCACAACATGCTGGTCTAAGAAATTGTCCAAAAACATTCAATAAATTCATCTTCTAGATAACTTTTTCCTATCTGATTTTTCCAAGTCTATATGTAAGTTAATAGCCCCCTTTAAAACTACCATACCCTTTTGACAAGCTCCCATTATTTTTTTCCTTGTCACCCTGTCCAACCATGTAGTTACTGTTCAAAGGTCTGTGTACAACTCAAACAAGTGACCCCTTGCCTTTATAGTTCCCCATCTTTACGCAGTCTACTTCTATATCCTGGATTCCTGAATTAAGGTCATCCTTCTCTATTGTGTTAGTATTATATCTAATTAACACAGCCACTCCTCCACCCTTTCCTAGATTTCTGCCACATACCCTTTAACATTCAGGTCCCAATCTAGTTCATTCTCACATTCTCAGTTATGGCCACTAGGTCATATTTATTTATCTCAATTTGTACTAATTCATCTGTTTTGTTTTGAATGATAAATACATTTAAATATAGTTTCACGTATATATAATTAATGTAAATAAACATAATAAACGTATAAACACAGGTTTTTATCCCATTATTTTTGTAGTCTCCAGTAGTAATGACTGATTTGATCTTAGATCTGCCTTCTATATCCGTTCTTGTCATTGTCTATCAGTTCTGTCAAAAAAAATTGAAAAACAATATAAAATAGTGGGTACAATTCTAAAGGGATGCAGGAGAAGAGGGACTTGAGTGTTTAGTTGCACAGATCACTGAAAGTAGCAGCAGAAGGTGGAGAGAGCAGTTAATGAAACATCCAAAGTTCCCAGCATTATTAATAGGGACCTAGAGTACAAGAGCAAGGAGGTGATGTTGAATTAGTACAAGATGTAATTACTTCTGCTGGAGTAGTGTGCATAATTGTGAGAGCCACATTATAGAGAAGATGTGAATACATTACAGACCGTGCAGAAGCAACTTATAGGAATGGTACAAGGAAGGACAGACTCTAGCTATGAAAATGGATTGAATAATTTGGGACTGTTCTCCTTGGAGAGAAGAAAGCTGAGAGGAGATTTGACAGAGGTTTACAAAGTCTTAACAAGCTGAACAGAGTAAATAGGAGAAATTATTGCTGCTTGAAAAAGAGAAAAGAATGAGAGTGCATTGATTTAAAGTGATGTGCAAATAAGGCAGGGTAATGTGAAAGAAAGCTTTTCCACACAGCGAGTGGTTGGGGTACAGAATGGACTGCTTGGAAATATGATGGAGGCAGGTTCATTTGAAACACTTGAGAGGCCATTGAAAGATTAGCTGGATATAAATAAGGTACAGGGATATGAGGTACTAGATTTGGCACTAGTTAATAGAACCGATGAAGGCATAATGGGCTGAAAGGCCTCCTTTGATGTTGGAACAATTCTGTGATTCAGTTTAACTCCTGGTAACTATTCACCTGACCCCCAACCTAGCTCACATACCTGCAACTACACCTCACCCAGATTTCCAACAGCTTCTGTCTTGCCTTTTGGGCCAATCCCATCCAGACTAGACTCATGCATCTCTGCCCTGTTCCAAACTGAATTGCCATTTTCCCTGCTGCTGGACCCAATCTCCCACCTTGCTCTGGACCCATTCCTACCTACAATCCCTAAAGCCTGACACACTCCCTGCATCTCTGAGACCCCAAACCCCTTTTCCCCACTCCAGACCCAAACGCTTGCCCTCCTGTCCCAACTCTCCTCAGAGTCTTGGCACCCTTTTCCATGCTCTGGACTCAAACTCCCTTCTCTAACTCTGGATCTGGTGACCTTTCCCCACCATTGGACCTGCCCTTCCCAGCTGCCCCACCCCTGCTGGGACCTGACATCCTTACCCACATTCTAGATACCCACCCCCTGCTCTTGACTTGCCCTCCACCTTCTACCAACATTGGATTCAATCACCAATCTATGGTTTCCAATCTCTGGCTTTATATTACTGCCTAACTGTTGCGTCCGATTTCAACCCTGCCCTAAGCACGCTCTGGGACCTAACACCCCCTTCAGCATATTGTCGGATGCGATATCTTACATCTACAACACCAAGCACACACAGGTGGAGCACAAGTAACTATCTTACAGAGGAGACAGTTTGGTGTTCCCTCTAACTGTACCTGCTGGTGTGTGGACCTGAGGGCCATGCATGGCAGTAATCTTCCCCTATTGGAAACTATGCATTGGCATACCAATTGATATGCGCTTTGCTTCTCAGTGGCTGTGGCCTTGCAGCTTAGATGTCACATTAGCAGGAAGAGATATGATACAGACAAGAGAGTAAAGGCCATTGCAGTTTACAGCATGTGAATTGCAAGAGTGAAACCTGAGTTCCAACTGATTCACTGTTATTCTTTTTTGCTCTGGAATGGCAAGCTTAACAGAGACTCTTGGATTCTCAGTCAATAGCTCCATAGGTTTCCAAGATTGAGTTTTGGGCTCAGAAAGTGAGAGAGACACAGAAGAGCCATGTTAGTATCAAAGAATCCTTACAGTGTGGAAGCAGGCCATTCAGTCCATCACGTCCAGACCCACCCCACACCACCCCCACCGCCCCCCCCCCCCCACCCCCCCACCGATCCCTGTAACCCTGAATTTCCTATGGCCAATCCACCTAACCTGCACACGTTTGGACTGTGGGAGGAAATCGGAGCACCTGGAGGAAACCCACGGAGACGCAGGGAGAATGTGCAAACTCATCTGGCTAAGAGGCAGAGGCACTAACCATAGCACCACAAGACCTCCCAATTAGTACTATAAGCAACATCAATGTATGATTTATGCACTGTCAATGCAGTGAACAAAACCAGCAATTCGAAGGAAACCCTATGAATTCTACTCCAATATTGTAAATGGAAAGTGAAGGTGAATGTGAGCAGACGCTCCCACTAGAATAAGTTTTCAAAATACACGAGAATCAGATGGGGCTGAAGACTCCTGTGGTACAGTGGTAGTGTTCCTGCCTCTGAATCATGAATACTGGGTTCAAGTCCCACCTACTCCAGAGGTGTGTGTAGACATATCATCCAGATAGGTTGATTAAAAGAAATGTCTGCATTCATCCACTGGGTGAGGTATATCATGGTTTTGGCTTTAACTACTTTCTGTGACAGTGTATTCCACAGGCTCACAACTATCTGGGCGAAAAAATTTCTCTTCATCTCTGTCCCCCATATCCTCAGACTATGATCCTCAATTTTGAGTCTGGATCTGGACTGCCCAATCATCTAAAACATTCTCCTGCATATATCTTGTTGTGTGCTGTTGGAATTTTATAGTTTTCTGTGAGAAACCCCTCATTCTTCCAAACTCAAGTGAATACAGTCCTAATTGATCCAGTCTGTCTTCATACGTCAGCCCTGCCATCCTAGTAAACTTCTGCTGCATCTCTTCCATAGCCAGAACATCCTTCCTCAGAGAAGGAGATCAAAACTGCACAGAACACACCAGGTGTGGTCTCACCAAGGGCCTGTGAAATTGCTGCAAGACATCTTTACTCCTGTACTCAAACCCTCTTGCTATGAAGGCCAGCATACCATTTGCCTCCTTCACTGCCTGTTGTTTATTTTGTAAGAGGTTAATGGATATATTTTACTCTGGGGAAGGTTTTATAGTGGAGCTCCCTGGGGTCAGTTGCTTACAGAGATATAGTAATGACACAGACATTGGTGTAGAGGGCATAAGTTAATACGTTTCAGAAGATAAGAAACATAGAAGCATTGTGAACCGTGAGAAGGACAGTGTTGATGTTCAAAAGGACAGTTTGGTGCAATGACATCCAAGTGGCAGGTGAAACTTAATACAGAGAAGTGAAAAATTATTCATTTTGGCAGGAAAAAGGTAGAAAGCCATTGCAAAATAAAAGAGAAGATTCTAATAGTGGTATAGAATCAGAAGGATATAGGTGTATGAATGCATAAATCATTGGAAATGATATAAATGAAGCTGCATTAATCATTCAAAGTCATTGAAGGATAGGTTAGGAGAGCAATTGTTAAACCATACAGTGAAAAAGCACGGAAGTTATGTCACACATGTGTAAAACACTAAATCAAACTCATTTGGAGTATTGCACCTATGTACAAGGAAAGATAAAATAAGATGGAGAAAAAATTCAGGAGGATGGTTCCAGGGCTGAGGAACTTCAGTTACCTTCACCAATGGGAGAAGTTGGTCCTGTTCTCTTTGCAGAAGACAGGGTTGAGGAGATTTTGCACATCTATTTAAGTCATGAGGGGATTGGACAGAATAGATGGAGACAAACTGTTCCCATTGGAAGCAGAAAGGATCAAGAGCTAGATGGCACAGATTTATGTTTAATGGCAAAGGAAACAATGGTGACATGAGGTGAAAACATTTTCACGCAGAAAGTGGTGAGGATCTAGAGGGCACAACTGGAGACTGCGATAGAGGTAGGGTCGTTTTGAGGCTTTCAGAAAGAAATTGGATCTCTAGCTGAGAGAGAAAAAAAAAATGTAGAGTTGAGGGGGAAAGATGGGAGCACTATAGGTGAATTGCTCCTTCAGACAGCAAATAAAGCTACAACATTAAATAGCCTCTTTCTGCGGTGTGACCTTTATTTGATTCTATGAGGACTGATAGTATCAGTTGTTATTCTAAAATGCATGTGTTTTGGTAGAGTGCAGCTTTATAACAAGCTGCTGATATTTCTGACCTGAGTTTGCTTATTAACATCACTAGGTGTAGGTGGCACTCCACCCATCAGCATTGCAATTTTTCACCACAATAAGCACAGGCACCAGCAAACTAAATGACAACGTGCGCATTGATTTCTCTGTCGTTGTTCATTCAGTTCTACAAGCTGCAGATGCAAAGATGAGCTAGTAAAGGATAACATCTGGACGTCACATACATTTAATATCCATTCATATGAAGTTATTTACAGTGCTAAAATAAATATGGATTGCAATTAATCACCAGCAGTCCCAGTTGAATAGTGAAGAGCTGTTCATCAATCTACATTTGTCCTCACTCCACTGTGTAGCTGAATTAATCAATTTATCAATAAACTACAGCACAGTATAAATGCTTCAATTCAATAAAGAATAAAATAAATCTCAACGTGAAATTTTACACTTAATTACCACAGAACCCTTTGCTTCTAATATTGATCTTTGAATTGTTTGCCCACATGAAGTATCATTTCTCTAAACAGAGTAACCATTGAGTATTTTGCCCACATGCAGTGTTAAAACGCATCACTTTATGTTAGTGAGATAAATTTTGGTTTGCTGCAGGTAATTACGGCTACAGTGGTAGCAGATACTCTGTAAAAGCCAGCTAGTTTGCTTTTTATTAAAATTAGCATTCTCAGTGTAACCATGCTGAGAAACCTCCTTGTAACCAAGACTAAGACTCTAAATGTTAAGCATATGTACTCTCGTAATAATTTCGAAAGTATACCTAACTATCCCAGAAAATTGAGTTATTTGGTTTAGATCCTCAACTGCTTTATTAAAGAGTAATTAACGATTGTAGCAAACTGGGCCAATTTTAATGCGACAGAAGTGATGTCACTGAGGAACAAACAGATCCAGAAGGGAGTCAGTGGACTTGCTGGTGGACCTGATATAGCCAACACTCTGCCTAATGTCATTTGTAAAGCAGTGATCTCCTGTAAGACCAATGTTCTTGTCTGTTTGCGGTCATAGTCCCTTTACTATGAAACTAATGTTCTACTTTTGGAGACATTTGGGTGGATGAGGCAGTGTAAATAACCTAACCACCTTTACCATTGGTGTAAAGTGGATCAGAACAAAAAAGGGTAAGCTTTAAAGTATATTCGTATCGCCAAGAAGGGCATAAATGATTGTTTATCCCAATAATCTGGATGACTCTCACACTGGGTTCCGCTCTACCCTCACTACTCTCCCCTCTCAAGGACTTTAGTTGCTGCCACCTATTTGCTTTAGAAAGCTTGCCAAGTCTATTTAAATGACAGCCTGGCTCCCAAACTGGGGTCAGCCCTCAACATCCACCCTGCTGAGTAGGGAGAGATCTGTTGCACTGTTCTATGCATGTGTCATTCTGTCTGCCTGTAAGTATAGAACAATTCCAAAGAGCTCACATGCACTTGGCCTTTCGAAGGGATGCTTTCATAATAAGAGGAAAACAATGCAGGGCACCTTTTTCTTTTGCGGCAATTTTGTTGCTACTAAGCAATTCTGAATCAACACTGCGGTAATAGGCATTTCCTAAATGATCCAACACCTTAATCACTTCTCATTTCACCCCTGCCTATACATCTCAGTGTGGTGACTTTCTTTAGATCAAGTCCTCACCGAAGCACATATTGAAACTCTAAAAGTCCCACCTTAAAATCCTCTGGATCTTTAAAACAGCATACCCAGGAATTAATCAGGAATAATCAATAAATGATCACAGGAGCCCAAACAATTTTAAATACCACCGCAGAAATGTAATGAAACAATTCTCTGTAAAAAAAAAACAATGACTTCTTCCTCATCTCCATAGCATTAATTATTATTTTTGCACCATTGTATCAGAGTTTCAAAGGTATGCATGATATTCTACCAGCTTATATACACGCTGAAAATGCTTCAGTTAGATGGCCAGGTTGCAAAATCTGAAGAGAGTACTCCTCCATCATGACAAGGGAGACTGTTATCCTCAGGGATTCCTGCTAGTCAGTCATGGGCAGTGTTTGATCTTAGGCCAGAGGTCTGGGTATAATCAGTAAGCTGCTTGTCAGTCAGGGTCAGTAGCTCCTGTATCACTACAGTCCAGGGAGTGAACCATGGTCAATCCTGCAGGTCCAGTTCAACCAGTCCAGGGAGGGAAAGTCAGTCAGGAAGCTGTACTGAGATCAGTCAGGAGCTCAATCATTCATCAGTTGGTCATGTCTATCCAATTAGTCAGGGGTGGAGGTCAATGGAAGTCAAAGGATCATCAGGGGCCACTGTTGTGGTAGAGTAATTGGGGAAGATGATTGAGGGGAATGGAGGCAGAATGTTTTGTCACAAAGGGGACAATGATTGTAAAGGTGGATGGGGGCGTGGGTTATTGCAGGGTAGGTAGAAGAGAAGGGGGATGTCATTGGTGGTCTTATCCACCCCATACTCCACTGTCCTGCCTGTCAGGGCCAATGGTTGGCATGGCTAAGTTGTAGGGCCGAGGCAGAGGGCTTAATATTGGGAGATGAACACTTTTTGAAAGGGGTCATGAGGAAGCTCAGTATGGATTCAGTAGACAGGGATTGCAGGGATTTTAGATGTTCAAGAGTGCCCACAATTACTAGGGTGAGCCTGGGACTCACTGATCAAGTGCGGTCTGTGTTGTCTTCTAACCACATTTGAATTACAAATGCACAATGCGAATGGAAAATGACAGTGACCACATTCAGAGTGAGCGGAGTAGATTTTTGTTTCTCTGTCTGAGCAGACGGGCTCTGCTTGTGAGCAATGCAAGGCCCTTCAGGAAGCAATTGCATTAACCTATAATGTGCCAGTACCTGTGAGCTAAATGCACGAATGATTGACACTTTCTGATGACTGTCAACATGCCAGCTGCACTAAATTTGTATGCAGTTGGCTGTTTCCAAGACTCTACGGGGCAAGTATAGAATCAAACTGTACAGAAGAGACCCTTTGTTCCATCATATCTGTACCACCAAAAATGCACTATTGCCTAGACTAGTCCTGGTTTCCTGCACTAGGCCCATAGCTTTGAATATTAACATACGTGAAGTGTTTATCAAATAGCTTTTTAAAGGTGGTGAGGTTATCTGCTTCAATTACTCTACCGGACAGTGCATTCCCAACCTCCACTACCCAGCATGTGAAAAAACATTTCCTTAAATCCCTTCTAAACCTCCTGTCTCTCACGCTAAAAGTATCCCTCCTTTTTCTTCTCTCTTCAATTAAGATGAACAGGTTGCATCAGTCTGCATAGGCCTTGCAGTCCACTCCAGACAGTGTGTCCCCACTTAATTCCAGTATGTTGTGCTCTGCACAGCTGGAGCAGACAGAAAGGACATATGATGGATGTTAAAGAGTTGGGAGAGCAGACACAGTCTTCCAAGGTGGAAATTAAGGACGTCGAGCATCAGGAACATCACGTGCTATATGATAGACCAGTGTAGCAACAGAAGTGACAACCAGTCAGGACTTAAACTCCTCAGTTTCAATAGATTTGAGCTCGGTGCTGTGATCATTCATTTAATGTAGACTTTTTAAGCAGGGTGCGAGGATGTACAGTCCAGTTAGCTGTTGGAGTTGGTGAGTTCACAGTGAATATTAGCGCCCAGTCTATCCCCAGAAATGGAAATAGAGATGTCGAGGGAGGGATGGGAGGAGTCAGAGATAGACCAGGTGAAAGTGAGAGTGGGGTGAAAATTGGAAGCAAAATCGATTAACTTTTTCCAATTCTGGACAAGAGGGGGAAGCAGCACCTATGTATCAATAATAATATTGGAGAAAGTGTGGTGGGTAGGACCCCGAATAGGACCGGAACAAGGAATGTTCCATGTACCCCATGAACAGACAGGCATTACTGGGGCCCATGCGGGTACCTCTGGCCACCCCTCTGACCTGAAGAAAAGGAGAGGAGTTAAAAGAGAAGTTGTTGAGGGGTAGGACAAGCTCGGCCAAGCGGGAGGGTGCTGGTGGGTGGGGACTGTTCAGGCCTTTGCTCCAGGAAGAAGCAGAGAGCCCTGAGACCATCTTGATGGGGGATGGATGTGTAAAGGGATTGCATGTCCATGGTAAAGAGAAGGTGGCTGGAGCCTGCAGACTGGAAATTGCGAAAATAGTGTAAAGCATGAGGAAAATTGTGGATGTACGTGGGCAGAGACAGGATCAAGGGAGAAAAGACTGAATCAAAGTAGGAAGTGATGAGTTATGTTAAGTTGATAAGGTACTAAGTCCTAATGAGATGCCTCAAAGAATACTGAAGAAAGTGAGTGTGGAAATTGCAGTGATATGTGCAATAATCTCTCAATCTTGAATAGACTGTCTTTGTTTTCATTGGAACGCAGCAGCATGAGGGGCAACCTAATAGAAGTTTATAAGATTGTGAATGGCATGGATAGAGTGGAAAGTATGAGGCTTTTTCCCAGGGTGGAGTCAATTACTAGGGGACACAAGTTCAAGGTGCGACGGGGTAAGTTTAAAAGAGTTGGGCGAGGCACGGTTTTCACACAAAGGCTGGTGAGTGCTTGGAACACATTGTAAGAGGAGATGATGGAAGCAAACACAATAGCAGCGTTCAAGAAGCACCTGGACGAATACGTGAATAGGACGGGAATAGAGGGATACAGATCCTGCAAGTCAAGACAGTTTTAGTATGGAAGGTTAAAATGTGTCAACACAGGCTTGGAGGGCCGAAGGGCCTGTTCCTGTGCTGTATTGTTCTCTGTTGCTTGAAAGACAATTGGTTCCTGTCTGTTTCCAGAAACAATTGCAATTTTTTTCTTCTATTTTGTTATTGTTCCATAAAAAAGTGAATATTTTCCACTGTTTGAAGCCTTTCCAGCATGTGCTACTACCACATTGAACATTATGGCAAATATAGCACTCCCATAGACAAGGTATGGGATTAAACATGGTATGGGAGTAAAAATGTGTAGCTTGATTCTTGTACTTGCGGTTAGAATGATAGGGATCAGACAAATAATCAAATAAATTAGCAAAGCATTTATAAGTGTGAGCTTGCACTGTCACCCCTACCACTTAGGTGTCCTCAGAAGCTTTTTTGGTCATTTGTCTCCCACTCAGTGTTCTGAGACAAACAGTTCCTGGTTGGCAGTGTTTGATGTAACATATGGCTGGACTTTAAGTAATGGCACTGCCACCACACTTCAACCCTAGCTGTGGCGAGTACTTTCACCACTGGTGAGCATGCAGTCATGTGACAGGGACAACGTCGAGGTGTAAGGCATACACAATGAGGCAAGCAGGAAAGAATTGTGAGAGTTGACTCATGATAGGCTTAGGGTTAGAGCTCCTGGAACTCCCCTACTTTGACACTTAGTTGATTTATAGTAAAATTCAGCCAAGAAATCATGTGACTTTACCTAGAGAAATAAATGCAAGTGTATTTGCTAATTGGAGGTTTTGCAACTCGGACAGAGAGAAACAGAAGCAACTGATCCAGACAGAAAACAGATTATTTAGAGAGATAAGATGCATAGTAGAAGAGGTGCTGTTAGTTTTCAGTCTCCAAACCGGACAGGGTTTGGAAAAAATAACTTTTGAGTTGCTCAAAAAAAAAGGCACAAATACAAACCGAAAGAACTGCAGATGCTGTAAATCAGGAACAAAAACAAAGTTGCTGGAAAAGCTCAGGAGGTCTGGCAGCATCTGTGAAAGAAAAAATCAGAGTTAACGTTTCGGGTCTGGTGACCCTTCCTCAGAACTTCTCGAAAAAACTCTGTTGTTTTCCTTCACAGATGGTGCCAGACCTGCTGAGCTTTTCCAGCAACTTTGTTTTTGTGGGCACAAATAGAAGGCTGTTGAAGTATCAGAGAGGAAGACAACCTATCAGGCTGTTGAACATGTCTTCTTTACACACACGTTAAGTAATAATTGAGCTGAGTTAGCAGTTTGTTTAAGCATCTCAGGAAGAATGTAGGGTGATTGAAGAAATTTGTTAATAAGAAACTGAATGCAGCTATGCCAGATGAACAAGTAGTATTAGGAGATAGAGAGGCATTTCACTGAAGTTTGAATGTCTGTAAGGATGTTGTTGGGGTAAAAGGGTTGAAACTTGCTTTCCAACACTTTTAATGAAACCATTTCAAATAGTGCTTGTACAGTGTAACAGTTTGTCTCTTTCATTTCTGGAATAGATATTTATGTTCTTTCTTTTTACAAATATATCGGCAACCTCTTGTAAATGGGTTCAGTGACTGATTTCCATGTAAACAAAATGAATAATAAAAGTTATAATGTATCGAGCTAGGTCTCACCCTGGAATCTTACTTATCCAGTATGGTCCTCAGCTGGAATCATAGCAGAAAAAAATCAGCAAATGAGTGCAATGAAAAGGACAAGCATTTGGAGGTTGGAACTGATTTTTTTTTACAAATTAACATTGTCAAAACCTTACAAGGACTGTTACTATGCTGTCATATTTTGTGCAATGGAAGAGTTCATTTTATGAAAATAATTTATTGCTCCGTGTCATGCAATTGTTTTTAAGGCAGTGCAGAAAATTCAGGCTGAAAGCTAAAGGCACATAGACAAAGCAACTTTCATGTTCAAGGGCTGACTTAATTTGACTGGGAGCACTTTTTCCTAAAACTGGCCTCACTCCTGACTTAGTGAAGCAGAAATAGAAATCATTCTGCTCTTGATCGCTGTTCTGTATCTCTTGCTGGAAAGTACATAGCAGAAAATAAGGCTGGACTTAGTGACAAGATTTTTGATGACTGAATGCTATGCCATCATTCACTACCTATCTACCCACAAATCCTACAGAAAACGATCAACTTCCTGATGTATTGAATGTACAGTGGAGCAAGTACACTTGCAAATCTGGAAATCTTATTGAAGAAATGTGAAAACAATGAGATATTTTACAGTAAATATAGGCCAAATGAGAAACAGCACTGCAAAACCAAAAAAAAGTGTACTCCAGAAAGTTTCCTGAAATAGCAAGAAATTGGATTAATTCTGAACAGCAAACCAGACGTAGTTAGCAATTGGATGATAAGAAAGCAACTTATAAACACCTATTAACATGATTGAATTCACTATCCAGATTCAAAAGGAGAAAAGATGGGAACAAACTTAGGCTTGGGGCATTAGATTAGTTTTTAAAGGAGTAAAGAAATTATTGACAGCGGATGGTAAAATAGCTAAACAAAACCTTTGGCCTGGATAGTCCAAGGAGTGATGATCACAGTTAAATGGCCACTATACTCATTTTTTAGCAGTGATCTCTGCATTTTTAGCTGGGAATTCCAGTCCTGGCTCCTTTAGAAACATCTAGCGTATCTGCAATCAGCTTAGGCTGATAAATGGCAAGAAACATTCATGCCACAAAGGTGTCATGTAATGATCATTTCCAACAAGAGGGAATGTGACTATCTCCTATTGACTTTCCAATTGCTAAATTCCACACTGTCACCAGCCTGGTGGTTACCATTGACTAGAAACTGAACTGGACGAGCCACATAGCCACTAGACTATGGCCAGAGGAGTAAGTCAAAGGCTTAGACTTCCGTAGTGATCAACTCATCTCCTGACTCCCCAAAGCTTGTCCACCATCCAAAGGCACAAGTTGCCTGCTCTACTTGCCTTGACGAATGCTGCTCCAGCAACTCACGAGAAGTTCAATACTTAGGATAAAGCAGTCTGCTTGATTGGCATCCCAACCACCCCCTTAAAAATTCACAGCCTCAATCAACAACAGATAGAGGCAGCACTCTGTACCATCCACGACATATATTGCAGTGTCCCATAAATGGTCTTTCAATGGAACTTTCTAAATCCTGGCCTCTACTGCCTGGAAGAATGAAGGCAACGGATGCAGTGGAACACCTTGACCTGCCAATTTTCCCTCCAAGCCACACACTCTCTTATTTTGAAACCGTATCCCTGTTCCTCCACCATTGCTGGGAACATAACATGGGACTTTCTCCCTAACAGTATGTACACCACACAGAAGCCAGCACTTCAAGAAAGTGGCTTATCATCACTTGCTTGTTGGGACTGGCAATAAACGGTGGTCTAACCAGCAATGCTTACCTCCAATAAACAGAACAAAAAATCTAAAATGGTAGTCAGTTGAAATTTGCCTGTATAATCTATGGAAATTCAAACTTAGTACATTAGTCCAAAAGGGAAAGGAATGATATCTAAGGACCCATAGAGCCCATTTGATATGGGCTTTTGCAATCATATCAAAATAATAAGCTCTGAGGCCAGAATGATATAATCAATTGTTGTCCATAATAACTACAGCTGATTATCTGTATAACTCCCATTTCATTTATGATTCTGTAATCATATGACTTCCTGGTACAGAATATGTTATTAGATGAAATCACCCATAACTAAAATGCAGGCTTTGGCATTTTCCTTCAGGGTCAAAACAGGAATATTTCACTCCAGGTCTCCACAATTTGTCACTGAAAGTGATTTTGTCAATCACACAATAATAGCATGATGCAGCTAAATTCAGATTACTCTCATTTTAACTGTGTCCAAGGATTCTCATTTTTTGAATCATTTTAGCAATCAAACAAAGGGAGGTTACAGTTCAATGAAATTGCAATAAAGCAGATGCTGACAGTGCTTCAGTATTGTTACAAGTTGTTCCATTTGGCTTGAGGACTATTAATGTAGTCTGCTGCGACTGCATGATTATAAACTGCTAAAAGTGGCAGCAACAGATACATGGAGTTAATCAACATTCTGGGATTATAAAATGATTCCTACATAATAGTCTGTCCTTACTTGGTATTTCTACTCCACTGTTTTTTTTGTCATGTATATCTTTATGTGAAAATATTCAAGTTAAATGTTTAGAATTGTGGACTATCATAGCATGAAAGGAGAAGGAACATGGCTGCTTCCATGTTTATGTCTTTGAAGCAAAAACAAGGATATCAGTGGTAACACAGTGTGGAGCTGGAGGAGCACAGCAGGCCAGGCAGCATCAGAGGAGCAGGAAAGTTGACGTTTCGGGTTGGGATCCTTCCTGAAATGTCAGCTTTCCTGTTCCTCTGATGCTGCCTGGCCTGCTGTGTTCCTCCAGCTCCACACGGGTATTATCTCTGACTCCAGCATCTGCAGTTTTTATTATCTCTGCAGGATATCACTGGTCACTGCATCCAATTTGCATGTGTCCTTTCAGCATAGACCTTGACCGTAGTTCAGTCAAGTAGCTTTTATAAACCTTTTCTGTGAAAGAAAAATAAACAAAATGGCATTTGTTCTGACAATGCAAAGTCAAAGTGACAGCAACATTGGATAGTTACCTTCACTGAATTAAAGAAAGATAGTTAGGCAATGTGTCAGCAAATGTGAATGCCCTTCAATTATATCTTTCATGTGGCTAAGTCTCTTGCTGCAACACTTCAAATACAGAGGCCCTCAAGTGGTCCGATTTGGCAATTATTCCTTGTCACAAGGCCAATATTAGCCTCACGGAAGCTAATTGCTGTCTTCCTGACAAAGAAGGTTCTGTGTCTGTGCTATAAAGTTTCCAGCAAATGTTGAACAGCATAATTGGGCACCAGAAGAAGGGTGAAGCTATTCACAACTTTTCCTGTGCCATCTGGAACTCATGTCTATGCTAATTAGAAAGAAAGCAAAGAACATGATTGCTGAAGGGATTTGCACCATTTATGAAGCTGCAGACTTCGCAGGGATACAAATACTGATTCTAAATATGTAACTGCATTTTCTCAAGTTCCTTTTCATCTGTCTGTCCACTGTTTCTTCTCTTTTTATCTTTCATCTAATGCTTTCGAGGGGTTGTTTTTTGTGTTTTACTGTCATTTTTCTCCTCTCTGTCACTTATTCATCAAGTCCCTTCCAAACACTGTTTGTGCAAATAGAACTCAATCTAATACATTGGTCATCAAGACAATTCTTGTGCAGTTTTTCTTCTTTATTCCTCAAACAATCAAGTTCATAACTCTGGAGGCATTCTACTGGACTGAGAGATAAGTAACTAGCGAACCAGTTAACATTAAGTGGCATGGGGAGTTTACGCACAGCCCAAAAACCTAAATTTCATACAGACCATACCACCCACTCTCAGTTCTGATAGAAATTCAGTTCCTAGTGATTACTAGCCTGTGGAACAAAACAGCTCAATTAACTGACACTGAACTGTCAATCTCTGCAGAAAGTCAGCAGGATGTGTGCTAAAGAAATGGAAACAAAGCAAGCTGCTAGAGAACTTTGTATTTGACTTTGTTTCATCTGACCTAAGAAAGCTTGATGGTCAGCATTGAGCTAACAAAGTGACAAAACAAAATTCCACACACACAAAAGGAGAAAGGGATAGAAATGAGTTAGGGATTAAGTAGGGGTGGTTGTCAAATTCATGAGGAGAAAACAAAGATTTGGAACAATTTAAGCTTGTCTTCCTTTTATAAGAACCCAAATAACTCAGCTAACTGATCTCCTAATAGATCACCAGCTGGCTTTGAAAAAGCTGGAGGTATACTGTTAAAGGTGCACTTTTCCTTTAAGGGAAGTTCCCTTCGAGAACACCATGTATTATCACATTGCTGTGACTATGTTTGGCAGTTAGTCTGCTTTTTGTGTGCAAAATGCACACACAGAAAACAGTCACTTTCCTGTAACATGAGCTTCAAATCTGGTAATGTGTTTTACTATTTTTAAATATAGTACCCCACAGAGTTAATTAATCCCTGAGGAGTATTTGGTTACTAGACTATTGTCATTAACAATGACATGGTGAACAGCAGTGGAAATCATTGCACTGATGAGGTTTTTCCTTACTTGAACAATCAGCAAGCAAATTATTCTGTGGATAGACCACATGGTCAACAGTCCTAAATCATGCTACTGTGCAAGAGACTTGGATGTCTTTAACTGTTACCATGTCAGAAAGCTTGGTGGTACACAATCAAATTCCAAATAAGAGGGCAGTTTAACTCACCTGAGAAGGGGAAGTGAACAGAGTGGTTACTAGATCGCCAACAATCAAACAAAGGTGAAAGACATATTGTCAAATATCCAGAAAATACTCTAACTTAAATTGGGACACAACACACCTCCCAACAGAATTTAAAATATTTGACCAGCTTTCAATGTTATTGTTTCTAGGTTTGGGTATGTCCTCGGCTGAAAATCAAGCCATTAAGATTTGCTTAGTGTCATAGAGTCATACAGCAAGGAAACAAACCTTTCAGTCCAACATATCCAATCTGACCCAGTCCCATTTGCCAGCATGTGGCTCAAATTGGTCTAAGCCCTTCCTATTCATAAATGCATCCAGATGCCTTTTAAATGTTGTAATTGTACCCACCTCCACCACTTCCTCTGGCAACTCGTTCCATACATGCACCACTCTCTGTGTGAAAAATTACCCCGAGGTCCTGTTGAAATCTTTCCCCTCTAACCTTAAACCTATACCCTCTGGTATCAACTCTGCTACCCTGGAGAACAGACCTTGGCTATTCACCCTCCATGCCCCTCATGATTTTATAAACCTTCATGAGATCAGACCTCAGCCTGTGACATTCCAGAGAAAATAGCCCCTGTCTATTCAGCCTCTCCTTGTAATTCAAACCCTCAAACCCTGGCAACATCCTTGTAAATCTTTTCTGCAACCTCTCAAGCATGTGCAACTTCACTTTCAAGGAACTATGCACCTGCACACCTAGGTTTCTTTGTTGGCAACACTCCCCAAGGCCCTACTATTAACTGTACAAGTCTTGCCCTGAGTTGCCTTGCCAAAGTGCAACACCTCACACTTATCTATATTAAATGCCATTTGTCACTCCTGGGCCCATTGGTTTAGTAATTGGGAATTAAAGTTGTCACAGACTTAACATGTCAGGATTAACATGCAAAGAGCAAAAAACATTAAACATAGATACATCAGTTAGTCTTTCCATTGAAGAGTGGGTAAAATAACAGGTTGCACACACAAGAATACATTATTAAAAGGGAGGAAGAAAAGAAGAATTTTCAATTGGTGCTTAATTTTGCACAGGGTGTCCAGCAAGCAATGTATTTATCTGAACTTCAGTGAGGAACAGCATACCGTTTGATTAGAGTGCAGGACAGGCATATTCCTTTGAAAATGGAGAACAGGAACGGCAGGATTTGAGAATCTTGGATGACAGGGGAAATTATCAGCTTACTCAAAAGAAAAGGAAACATACCCAAGGCCAAGGCATCTAAAAACAGATAAAGTTCTTGAAGAATGTCGAGAAAGCAAAAAGGAGCTCAAACGGGGAGTTAGAAGGACTAAAAGGGGCCATAAAATGTCCATGGTCAGCATGGTTAAGGAGAATCCCAAGGAATTTTATACATTTAGTAGTAGCAAGAGGGTAGCTAGGGAAAGAGCAGGCCCACTCAAGGATAAAGGAAGAAGGTTATGTGTGGATCCACAGGAAATGGGTGAGATCTTTAATGAGTACACTAATATCGATGGTCACCAAAGAAGGATGTGAGGCATGTTGAGGTTAGGGAAAGGTGTGTGAATACGCTTGGGCAGGTCAAAATAATGTAGGGTATCTTGAAATACATTAAGTTAGACAAGTCCCAAGGGCCAAATGGGATCTATCCCAGAATACTGTGGGATGCAAGGGAGGAAATAACTGAGGCCTTAACAGATACATTTGCATCCTCTTTGGCTTCAGGCGAGGTTCAAGAGAACTGGAGATTGGCTAATGTTGTTCCTTTGTTTAAGAAGGGAAAAGTAGATAATCCAGGTAATTACAAGTTAGTGAGCCTGACATCAGTGGTGGGGAAACTGTTGAAGAAGACGCTGAGAGACAGGATTTATTCACACCTGGGAGCAAATGGGCTTGTTAGTGAGAGGTAGCATGGGTTTGTGTGGGGAAGGTCATGTCTGATTAACTTGAGATTTTTGAGGAGGTGACAAGAATGATTGCTGAGGGAAGAACAGTAGATGTTGTCTACATGGACTTTAGTAAGGCTTTTGATAAGGGTCCTCATAGCCGAAAGGTACAAAAGGTACAAAAGGTAGAGTCTCAT
Source organism: Rhincodon typus (assembly GCF_021869965.1). Lineage (NCBI taxonomy): Eukaryota > Metazoa > Chordata > Chondrichthyes > Orectolobiformes > Rhincodontidae > Rhincodon > Rhincodon typus. The sequence continues at coordinate 42,119,551 of NC_063350.1, read as the reverse complement.
AGGATCCGGGGTGTGCTGGCTAGATGGATACAAAACTGGCTTGGTCTTTGAAGGCAGATAGTTGGTGGAAGGGTGCTTTTCAGCATGGAGATCAGTAACTCGTAGTGTTGTGTAGGGATCAGTGCTGGCACCTTTGTTACTTGTAATATATATGCGGATGACACTAAAATTGGTGGAGGTACAGATAGCTGAGGAGGATTGTCAAAGGATACAGCAGGCTATAGACAGGTTGCAGATTTGGACAGAGAAATGGCAAATGGAGTTTAATCTGGAACAATGCGAGGTGATGCATTTTGGAAAATAAAATTCAGGTATGAATCATACAATAAATAGGAGCATTGACATACAAAGGATCTGGGCATACAGGACCACAGATCCCTGAAAGTGGCAACACAGGTGGAAAAGTTGGTCAAGAAGGCATACAACACGCTTGCCTTCATCGGCTGGGGCATTGAATATAAAAGTTGGCAAGTTATGTAACAGTTGTATAAAGCTTTAGTTAGGCCACATTTGGAATGTTGCATGGAGTTCTAGTTGCCACACTACCAGAAGGACATGGATGCTTTGGAGAGAGTGCAAAGAAGGTTTACTGGGACGTTGCCTGGTCCTGGAGGTTTTTAGTTGAGGAGAGGTTGGATAAACTTGGATTGTTTTTGCTGAAAAAGACGGAGGCTGAGGATAGAGGTCTACAAAATAATGAAAGGCATAGATAGGGTAGATGGTGACAGGCCTTTTCCCAGGGTGGAAACGTCAGCTACAAGAGGACACAGGTTCAAGATGAGAGAAGGAAAGTTTAGGGGAGAAATGCAGGGAAAAATGTTTACACAGAGGGTGGTGGGTGCCTGGAACGCACTGTCAGTGGAAATGGTGGAAGCAGGCATGTTAGCAACGTTTAAGGCGTACTTTGATAGACACATGAAGGGGAGGTGAACAGAGGGATAGAAACAGCACATGGGCAGTAAGAAGCAGGTCTAAATAAGGATTAGGAATCGGTGCAGGCTTGGTGAGCCGAAACTCCTATTCGTATGCTGTATTGTATTGATATCTGCACTTCAATGGAGTTATCCTTAACAAAACGTGCCATCTTCGAAAGCCATAACTTCAAACTCACTGCAGGGCAGCATTGCACTGCCAATGACATTTAAAGGTGACCATGGTAATAAACTGTAAAGTGCCTGGTTCCTTTCAGATGTAACATGAGATGTTTGCAACATTTCAGTTTGCCATTCAGTGTTACTATGGAAGTTACTGAGGTACATTTTTCAATGAACAGTCACCCCTTTTCATTACCTATCATGGACACAGTGGGCTAAATGGTTTCCTTTTGTCCTGCAGCAGATTATGATTCCACCTTATCTGTTCCGTTCATATCTTGAAAATTTTGATCAAGCCATTCTCAATTTTTGAAATTCCAGGGAAGACAAAATTGTATTGTATAACCACATCTGGCAGTTCAGTCTTCGGAATCCAAGCATAATTCTGGTAAATGAGCACTATGTTTTCTCAAGGTCAATATAAATTCCAAAAGGGTCAATGCCCAGAATTGCTCACAATATGCCAGATATGGTCTCTAGAGCTTTGCATAGCTCTGGCCTAGCTTCCAACCCATCAATTCAAACCCTCCAGTTCAGGAGCATGAAGTGGAGGCAGGAGGAGGAGGAAAAGGTGAAAGGAGGGAGGAAAAGGTGAAAGGAGGAAGGAAACAGGCAACTGAAATGACTCCTTTCTGTTGGAAGAACTCATAAGTGTGATATCAGAGCTGCAATGCCAATTGCCCATTCACAAGCAGTCTCACATGCTATTCCCTCTCTCAGCAGATATCACAGCATCCACTTAGCTACAATCCAAAAATAAAAGCCACTACACAATCAACATCCAAAATGTATAAATAAAATCATGGTAAATTCCACATGGAAATTGTCTAATTACCCTTGAGCTGTCTATTTTTGCATGTGTTTCATTGGCCTTTCCCTCTCCTACGGTGCTACATCAGTGGCTGCAGTGTAGCTGATGGACATTTGCTAAGTTTCATTGTACAGACTGTGCTTATCCTTGAGTGTGATGACTTCCACGAGCTGTGGGCCTAGCATACTCAGGTACAGGACACAATTTTGGGACAGGAATAAAAATTTGGGCTGGCTTACTGACAGGCGGCTATAAAGATACAGCCAAAGTCACAGCATGGGGAGAATAAACTTAATCCTCAGGAAGAACAATAGATATTTGCTTCACAAAGTCACTGGCACAACAATATGAGTAATGTGATGGAGGAGGCTGCAAGCCTATTTGACAATGTGATCCACAGCCATGAAAGCAGAAGTCTGAGTTTTACAATAGCAGCTGATACATGCAAAGCCTGTTTCCTACTAATTTCTGTGAATGTGTAGGCAAGTGATTTCCTATCAGTCTCTGGTTCTCCTCCGAGTGCTTGTTCCCAGGTTATATATTTTGGGTATCTGAAATGCCAAGCAAGAGCATCAAAATTATGGTGGGGGTTGGAGGTGCTGGAAGAGGTGGGAGTGCAATGTAAGAGTTGAGTGCTTCAACTACCTGCAGGTTGTAAATGAGCGCGTGGGGTGAAAGGAAGTGAGATATGAGAAAGAAACATATGTACAAGGTTACAGTCATCTTCAATGGGTTCAGCTCTGTCTCTGCTGCAGCCTTGGCAATGGGTTTTAGCACAGCACAGGCTCCTCCATGGGGTTTCAGATATGTAGAAAACCTACATAAGTTGCTGTTGCCATGTGTCACCTTATCCTGCAAAAAAGGGGGTAATGTGCCAGGGAGTGTTGTGACATCTGCTAGGCAAATGTGGCCAACAACATTGAAGAAGTGGCAGTTGAGACGAGTAATGTGATTTGGGTGTGAGGTGTGTTATTATTCCAAGTGCTGAAGGCGAATCCTGGCATATACCTGTCAGATATGAGTACTAATTGATAGAAATTGCTAGCAAGTCAAGTGATGGGGTGCAGTGAATTGGGCAGTGGGTGAGACTAGAGCTGTAGTTGGTGAGATATGACATTTGGAAATGTCATGATGTGAAGATCCCGGTGTTGTGGGGTGGACAAAGTCAAAAGTCACACAACACCACAACCAACAGGTTTATTTGAAATCACCATCTTTCGGAGTGCTGCTCCTTCGTCAGGTGAAGTCAATTTCGCCTCTGAGCACTCCGAAAGCTTGTGATTTCAAATAAACCTGTTAGACTATAACCTATTGTCGTGTGAATTCTGACTTTGTAAATATAATTATTGACTTTGACCACTCATATGAGGTCACGGAACTTTCTACACCATAGTATCCAGGTCCTCAGTCCCTGAATCCTGATATTGCTCTCACTGCCAATTGACCATGTGGTTGGAGGGATCCCTATGGAGACAGAATATTTCTCCTTCTCTGTTTACCGATTGTAGAGAAACCATAGACAATTTATTTATCACCAAATATACAATTCTGTTGCAAATTGTGAATGGCACAAATGTACTTCTGACATCCTTTTTGATAATTTAAAATATCTTCTGCATTTCACTTAAATAAAACGAGAAATATATATTCAAGGACAACTTGGTGCAACAGCTATAATTGTAATCAAACGCAAATTACTTGTGCCCTTGTTGGCTGATTTGCCTCAGGCAAATGTCAATAGCAGAAGCCAGCAATTGGAGTAATCAAATTAAATCACTAATTTAGCTGATTATTAATCACAAGAAACATTCATTACAGATTGTCTCGAAGGAAAATAAATTGGGAAAAAAGTATGCCTCCACTTTATTGCATCTCTGCTTTAATTAAAATAGCTGTGAATTTTACAGCTACAGATGAGTGTCAAACGATGGATAAGCAAGAATGCTTTTGCTAAATTATCAGGCGATTTGGTGAATGTCTATACTTATATCTTGTGGTGTGAATGTTGACTGGTTGCACAGAAATATTTCCAGCCATTGGTGAATGTAATTTACATTACTGTCCAGCCTTGCACTTTATCAGAGATCAGCTCCAAACAAATAGCATGACAGAGATCATTGTATTACAATCGCCAAATTTTTCCAATGTAAACAGTTTCACACGTGATGCTGTTTCCTCTGTTCTGCCTTGTACTATTAATTCTCTAGATTTGAAACCTGTCAGCAACACTGGAATGAACAAATCTGCGGATCTAATATCAGATGCACAATGATAAAATTTTGGGCTGTTTTTTACCCTTCTGTATGTCAGAATAAAATGTACTTAGAGGTATTGTTAGTGGTATGCACCTGACTCTGACCAGAACAAAACAACAGCCATAATAAGCACTATTTCTAACTGTTCCTGCCAGCACGCTACTTGCAGAGTTAGTGATGCAAGAGAAATTAGGCATAAATTTAGCTCTACTTTGCTGTTGCATGTCTCCTTACATTGATTGAATTATTTTCATTCCCAATACCATTTTCTGCTTGATTCATTCCTTTTCTTTCTCATTTAGTCTCATCATGCACAGTCTAGTGCGTATAATAGGAAATGTTTAGTGCAGTTCTGCTCAAGTATTTATTTTGAACAACAAATTCTTTTATACATTTGTTTTGACACCCTTGAATTGATTTATATTTTGCATATTTTTGAAATTACCAGCGTATCATCTTTACACTGATTATAATGAGAAGTGATTCCAGTAAAAGGAATATGATTAACAAAATTTATCAGTGAAACTGTTGCAAGAAATAGACACTAAATGCAAGACTTTCATTGATAACCTCTATAACGGAATGTCAACCATGGTTTTGTGATTGCAATCTGGCCAGAAAATCAGAACATTGAGAGTTAATCCAACTCCAGATCTCTCTGCGGGAGTCCCTCACTGTCAGATGAGATATTAAACCAAGATCCTGATTCTTTCTTTGATCACTGTGAAATGCCTATGGAATTATTAATAAAAATAGCAAAAATTGGGAGGGCGGTGTGAAAGTTACCCCAGTGCCCCAGTCAATATTTATCCCTGAAATGTTACAACTTGGAACAAATTGTCTGGTCATTTTCAGACTGCTTTTTATGGAATTTGCAGAATGCAAACTGACTGTTGCTTTTCCTACAGAGATAGTAGGAACTGCAGATGCTGGAGAATCCGAGACAACAAGGTGCAGGGCTGGATGAACACAGCAGGCCAAGCAGCA
>NC_063350.1:42072987-42114004 GCF_021869965.1 Rhincodon typus | reverse complement strand
TGCTGCTTGGCCTGCTGTGTTCATCCAGCCCTGCACCTTGTTGTCTCTGTTGCTTTTCCTACAGTTCTCTTTAAAGCCACTAGGTGGATGACTGTGTGTACATACGCACCATTAGAGCTTTGCAGGGCTATGTCACCATGAAACAACAGAGCAGCAGTCGGGAATAGTGGCGGGGGGGGGAAAGAGTCCAGACTGATTGATATATTGTCACGTGTACCAAAGTACAGTGAAAACCTTCATTCACAAGCAGTACAGGCAGATCATAGTAGGTAAGGATGTACAGATCACAGGTTGTAAAAAGACTTAGAGGCATACAGTTTACATTGCACAGAGTGTGTGCTAGGTGAGATCAACGTTGGCAAGATCAGCATTATTTGAGGCTGCAGAGTCCATTCATCTGTCTGATAACAGCCGGGAAGAAGCTGTTCCTGAATGTGCTGGTGTATGTGTTCAGGCTTCTGTATCCTCTGCCTGACAGAAGAGGTTGGAGGAGATCATTATCGGGCTGCGATGGGTCTTTGATGATGTTGGCCGCTTTACCGTGGCAGCGAGCCATGTAAATAGAGTCCATGGATGGAAGGTTGGCTTCCATGATGGTCTGGGCTGTGCACATCACCTTCTGTAGTTTCTTACGGTCCTGGGCAGAGCAATTGCCATTACCAGGGCATTATGCACCCAGACAATATGCATTCAATGGTGCATCTGTAGAAGGTGGTGAGGGTTCTTATGGCCTGCCAAATTCCCTGAACCACCTGAGGAAGAAGAGCCATTGTTGTGCTTTCTTGACTGCCGCATCTACGTGGGAAGACCAGGACATATTGTCAGTTATTCTCACTCCGAGGAATTTGATGATTTCCACCCTCTCAACCTCAGTTCCATTGATGTAGATGAGGGAGTGTTCTCCTTTCTTTCTGAAGTCCATGATCAGTTCTTTAGTTTTGCCGATGCTGAGAGAGAGGTTGTTCTCATTGCACCATGTCACCAAGCTTCAAGGTGTTTCACAGTTATTGAGTTTAAAAGCCACAACTAACACCCCAGAATCCAGAGTAAACATCAAAAGAGGGACAGTGCTATTCTGGAACAGTTATATTTGGTGAAAGTTTTGGCCTGTCAATGTGTAGATGCGAATACTGTGTAAGAGAGAGTGTATGAAAGGAGTGGACAGTTTCACTCTTATCATGAGATTTCTCAGTCTCTCTAATGAACCAAGCAACAGAGCAGAGTGGTGGAGCTGAAGTTACGGCAGGGCAGCGAATGGTATTGTAAGTGCAACAGTGATGTCTGTGGCGCTGCATGTGTTAAACTCCTGTTCCAGGGACACATCAACGACACCGGTGCACTCAACACCACCAACTTTCTGTATAATCTTGCGGTGGCAGGAGATACCCCATCTTCCTTCATGACAACAGTGACTCAATTTCTTGCATTTTTTTTTGGCTGTAAAGTGGTCAGAAAAGGCATAATATAAATGCAGAGATAGTAGGAACTGTCGATGCTGGAGAATCTGAGATAACAAGGTGTAGAGCTGGATGAACACAGCAGGCCAAGCAGCATCAGAGGAGCAGGAAGGCTGACGTTTCGGGCCTAGACCCTTCATCAGAAAAAATTGAGGTTACTGGGTATGTTATGCTTGAATGAAATGGAACGCTAGCTCTTATTTGAAATGGAATGGAGCAAAATTAGGGAGGGTATGCTAAACCTGAACAAGACACAAGTCAGATTACAGTTGAAATGCTATGAATAGTTCTGGGTGACTATTTAAATAAACTTATACTCGCATTTGATATAAGACATTGAGGATCTGTTTTGAGGAGAGGTTGAGTAGATTGGGCCTGTACTCTTTGGAAAATAGATGAATAAGAGGAGACCTTTTTGCAACATACAAGACTCTTAGGGACCTGACTGGGTAGATCCAGAAAAGTTTTCTCCCTGTGGAAGATTCTAGTACCAGAGGACACAATCTCATAATACGGGATTACACACTTAATCCAGAGATGTGGAGCAACTTATTCTCATAGAGGGTATCAAATCTTTGGAATTCTTTATTATAAAGAGCCGTCAAGGTTGGGTTGCTAAGCATATTCAAAACTGAGATAATCAGGTGTTTCACTCAATAAGCAAAACAATGGGTAAATCAAGGGGAAAAGGCAGGAAAATGGAACTGAGCATAATCAGATCAGCCATGATCTCATTGAATGGAAGAACAGACTCAATGGGCCAAGTGGCCTGCTTCTGTTCCTATCTCTGAAGCTTTTATGATGCTGGGAAATGTTGATTCAACAAAGCACAATGATCTTATGATATTTACAGGTCAAATTTGAATTGTATAGTTAGCTTAGTTTCTAACCAACTTAACCTGAAGGTCTGAATTAGATGCAATTAACATATTTTAATGTACATTTTCCTACACTACACTCTGTTTTGGAATGAAAGATATTGCACTTGATTTATAGACAACTATCCAATTAACTTAATTTGTACATGCAAGTTCAACCAATTAGCATACTTCATTAATATGCTGCTGCTATTAAAATAATGATTATATACTGCAGAATGTGTAAAGTGCATAATTGTCTTTTTGAGATATGGGGAAAATCTAATTAGCATATCTTGCAGAAACAAACCTCATCTAACGGCATAGCTTACTATTACATTTCTCACTATTGGTATAACAAGTTTTACAAGAGTAGCTGTTGTTCTCAAGCTGTTGGAACAAAGGTAGTGAAGTTAACACCAATGATGTTGAGAAAACCTTTTCTAACACCTACTCCCTCCTCCTATTAACTAATGCAAGGAACAAAAAATGTCAATCAGATTTAGTGTTAAATCTAGCTACAACCTAGAGTACAAAAGTATATCGCTGGTATATCCACATACCTTTGTGCATTAAAAAAAAATTCAACGGCACAGTGAATTCTGCAATAAATAGGCTGTGCTGTTTTCTTATCCATTTGAATAGCCATTTCTTTTACTTTTTTTTTAAAAAATGACCAGATACATGTATCAATAAGACTTAAACAGCAGACAAATTATCATTTCATTTCCACTTTGAGGCAATATAAAAGCAAAAGTGAAAACTCAAAGTGAGATTGCGTGAGACCATCTTAAGGAAGCACCCTCACACAGGTTGTAACTTATTGCTTCTTAAAAATAAACTCCTGTAAAATCTTCAGTCCTGCTTGAATAAATGTTGGGGAATCTCATGAGTTTAATAAATTTAGTGTTTTTGGTAGTTTAGTGGAGTAGCATAAAATTAAACATGATTTTTCATAGATAGGTGGGAGCCTACAAATTCATCTGAAGTTAGGTTTGCTGAAAGGACAGGTTTCCTTGGGTTCTGCCAAACCTTGCTCAACATTTTTTTTTTGCTTCCTTTTACATGCCATTGACAACAGATTCAGAGACTGTTTGGTGGGCAGGCTTTTAACACTGGGCTACAGATAGAGAACAGAGAGGTGGTAGAGACAACTTTGGAAGAATGGGAGCATCAGAAGACTGGAAGGATATTTGAATGGTCAGTCGTGTTGATATCAGGGAGCGTGTGAAACTCTAGCCATCCTCATTTCCTTTTGGTCATAGCTAAGTTTAAAATAATAAGTTAATTCTGTAGCATAGAGCATTTATTATAGTGTTTGACCAACAAATTTGCTCCATGAGCAGGTCCCACTTTCATTCTGTTTGCAGGTTCCTTTTACGCACTATTTGACCAATCCTATCCATATTTGTGGGGTTAGAATCCCCAACAGAATCTACACACAGAATAAAACCATTCAATCAATCTGGTCTAGAATAGCTCAGTGGTCTACACAAGGGCCCTCCAAATCCTTACCATCTAATCCTGTCAGCAAACTCGCCTATTCCTTTCTTTCATGTGTGTTTGTCTAGCATCCATTTAAATGCATCAATTTCATTTATCTCAACTACTCTATGTGAAAGAGTATCACTCTCTGTATGAAGAAATTTGTCTTGACATGTGGCCACCTTATTTTCATAGGCCCATTTTGGTTTCCCTCCACAAGTTGAGATAGGTGTGTCCTTCGCATCAACCTTTTATAATTTTAAATTCTTCTGTTACATCTCTTCCAAGTTTCTTCCTTTTCCAGAGAAAAGAGCTTCAGTCCTTTCACCTTTCTTCATAAGTATGTTATTTCCAGTCTGGTACCATCCTTACAATTTTTTTTTTAACCTATTTTTCCTGTGTCTCTATATCCTTTATAATATCAAGACCAAAACTGTGCACAGATGCCCAAGTGTGGCTTCACCTAGGTTCAGTACAAGTTTCACATAATTTTCAGATTTTCAATTTTGCCTCTAGATACAAAGACTAGTTTGCTTATTTGTGTGTAAAAGCCTTATTAAATTGTGCTGCTACTTTTTGGGTCCATATTAGTGTTAGAAATATGATTATTGGTACTCTCAGTACTGTGATATCTTAAATATGCACTGCACAAGCTCTCTTTTGGTCCCAAGAGTTGAGTTCATAATCATGAAGTATAAATCAGATGCAGTCAGGATAGAACAGGAGAAGATGAGGAAATATAAAGAGGAGAGAAAGTGCATAAAACAGAAATTGCTGGAAAAGCTCAGCAGGTCTGGCAGCATCTGTGAAGAAAGGGGTGGAAGCTCAGGGTCTTTTTTGCAAGCAGAACATGGAGTGACCACTTTGCTGAACATCCGTCTATGCTTCTTTAGCCCAATCTACATTGACTGGGTGACTGCTTCGCAGAACATCTATGTTCTGCCTGCAAAAAAGACCCTGAGCTTCCAGTTGCCTGCCACTTTAAACACCACCCTGTTCCCTGGCCAACATCTCTGTCTCTGGCTTGCTGCAGTGTTCCAGCAAATCTCAATGCAAACTGGAAGAGCAACACCTCATTTCCCACTTGAGGACCCTGCAGACCTCCAGACTCAATATTGAGTTCAATAATTTTAGGGCCTAAATTCACCCACGCCCTAGCCTCCTGCCCCACACACCAGGCCTTGTTATCACATAGCCTGCATTATACACTACCTGTTGTTTTAACAGTCCCCATTCACAGCTTTTCACCCTCCTAGCCAGATTGTTATTAACTCCTTTGTCTATCCAACTGCTCTTCTTTTTCTTCGGGCTCTATTCTGTATCCCATTGTTTACTCCCTACCCCATCCCCGTCCCTATTTCCAGCATGTAAATCACCATTTTCCCAGCTAGCATCAGTTCTGAGGAAGGGTCCCGAAACATTAACTCTGTTTTTTCCTTCACAGACCTGCTGAGCTGCTGAGCTTTTCTAGCAACTTCTGTTTTTGTTCCTCATTTACAGCATCCGCAGTTCTTTCGGGTTTGTTTTTGAAGAGAGCAAGTGCCTTTGGCTGATTGAATTTATTCCCTTATTATTTCACACCTTCCATTCTAGCATCCAGCTAAACTTTAAATTTCCCTAATGACTTTGATTCCACGCCTTAATGGCCCTTCATTTGTTACTTTCTTTATATTTGACAAGATTCTGGTTAAATTTTCAGACCAGTACTTGGGTATAAATGAAGCCTTGGATAAATCAAAATCAGCTGCATGCTGTATAATGTGAAGGTTCTGGAAGTGTGCCATGTCGGAGACTGTATATGGCTGAGCCCAAGACTCTGTGACAATATTCAGATTCAGTGAAGCTGAAAACAATCTCTACCCAATCTGATGATGCCACATAGGCTAGCGTGGAGAATTGATGAGCTCAGTTCTACACCTCAATCAGGTCAAACATGTCAATCCTAACTGCTCACTGTCTTAGTAATTATGTAACTTGGACTTTGTTTAACTAGGCAATAAACTAAATTCTGGTGTTAAAGTAAATGCAGTCAAATGCCTCCTCCTGTTAAGACTTATGAGGGGTTTATCATCTACCACTAATAGCCAAACAGGTCCTTTGACACATTGTAGAAAGGAGGATTAGTGGCAGGACTCTACCCCATCTGTTAATTACCACTGCCTGGTATCCCAGCATATGAGAGTCAGCATTAAGCTTTCTTTTTTGACACTGGAAGAAAATGTAAATTCTTTTGTGTAATTCAGTAGAACAGTACAGAATAAATGCAAACCCATAACCATAGTGACTAAAACAGCACATTAAATACCGCAATTATGAACAAAGCAAGTGGAATAGAAAGCAAAATCAGACTTGCGCTTCAAGGGCTAATTTGCATAAATATAGAGACAAAATAATTACCATACATGTTATATTTCTTCCATCAGCCTTCAAACAAAGGTCAAGTAACTCTTCTTTTGAACTTTGTAACATGAAGAATGCCACGTACATAAAAAGAATTAAATAATTTAAAACCACTTATGCCACATAATATTCACTTTGACATCCTTAGGGACATCAGCAAAGAAACAGATTGAAATATGACTGATATTTTTAGGCATTACATAAACATATTTGAGGATTTGAGATGAGCTAATGTAATTTTGTTTATAAAATGGGCACCAAGCCAAGAATTTTCATCAAGTAACACAGAGAGAAAGCACAAAACCATCAGAAATGATGTTACTACTGTTCAATTAAGGACTGGAGAGGCTAAAAGGACGAGTGTGCAGGATTTTGTAGGAATTATTTCTGTACATCTTACATTTGAATAGAATTTTATGAACAGATAATTAACACATTATCAGTTCACAGAATCACATTTGATTTCTAAAAAGTTTCTGATATATTATTCATGGGGCTTTCAAAGCTGGTGAAAATCTTCATAAAACTACCTTACCATAGTTGGTTTCAACATGCTATTATGTATAGTATTCAGGGATTAAATTCATTGAAAAAAAATTTTAACAAATATGTTTTTATGCCAAAAGGTTCAACTTTAAAAAAAAATCACACTTCAAATTTCTCCAGAGTTGCTTTCAAACAGAGATCTACAGAATGCATGGAAGAAATGAAGAAGAATGTAAAATGTCCTACCACCGTCTCATAATGAAAGCTGAATATCAGAGACCAGGCACTGTCAGAACACATACCCGTGAATTTTTCTCCCTCTGTAGCATCTGCTCATGTTGTTCAGCTATGGCCAGTGCCGCAGAATGCACTTTCTGGTAAATTGCTTCACCTTCTCTTGTTTGGAAGGTGAATAGTCCTTCACCTGTATCACACATTCTGCCAAAATACAAAAACAATTAATATGCAGAAAAATATCAATGCTTTCAAACCTTGCAAGTGTCACTAATTTCCTTTTTTATTCTTGTGGGCAGTTTTTGCGTCAGCCCTTGAACTCTCTGGATAGATAAATACCAAACATACCACCAAACATGTGCTTTACGGCCCCTTGAAAGCCCTGATGCAGCAGTTATGCATGAATTGACTGAGATGTTTAGACTTCTGATGGGCAGTTCTGCTTTGCCTGGGTTACAGTTGGAAACTTGTGAGAGATCTAACTTATTTACTAAGATAGTTACCCACAAAATGTTAGACTTATGAAAATATTGTTAAACTTCTGGGTAAGTATAAAACTGACTCTTCTTGACATTCCATGCCCCTCCCACCCCTGACTCCTCAAATCCTCTTATTCCTCCAATTTCCCGATCCTCTGATATACCCCACAACCATCTGGCCCCCTGGAGTCTCTGACACTCCCATAATTTTCTAACCTCCTCTGGCTCAATGAATTCCCCAACCTCAGAACCTCCCCGCACTCCTGAACTCCCCAGAGCTTGCAAATCCCATCCTGACCCTTCGGCACTCTCTTCATCCTCTGACCCCTGACACACCGAATTGCAACTCTCCGATCCTCCAATTCTACCACCTTGAAACTCCAACCACCCCCAAACCCTACTCAGACCATGAATTCTCTCCTGAATTTTGATTCTTTATTTTTGATATGGCCCATCTGTATCTTGCTTTCATGCTTTTCCCTGTAGACAGACATTAACACATGCCTTATCTATGCTTTGCTTCTGTTCTAAAAAACTTCCCCAAAATACCTCATGCACCATCTCAGAATTGGTAAATGACTATGTAGAAAGAAAAAGAGGGAAATCATAAGACCATGAGAAATAGGGACAGGAGTAGGTCATTTGGCCCCTCGACCCTGCTCAGCCATTCAATCAGATCATTGCTGAGCCTATTAATGTTAGGGAGCATGCAGTGCCTGGCTCATTTTTGTTTGTTTTGGATTTGGGACAAAAATGGGAAAAAAAAGATACTGCTGTTAACCAAGGAATGTGGAATGAGTGCTGCATTTTTAAGAACAAGTCTTTGGAACTAATTGTGTGTTGCTCAAGCAGTGAGGGAAGATGTTTAAAATCGAATGGCACAATGGGTGCATGTTTTCAGTGCAAAAATCTGACAGAAATGGACCACTGATTTTTTTTTAATTAATTAGCACCTGTTGTGAAGACCAAGAGCCATCAGCACGGCAACAACTCTCTGGCTTAGGGGCAGCTTGATACAACGTTTGTCAGGAATACAGAGGCAAAAGGTCTCCAGACTGCATGAGACAGGATCTCTCCTTTACTCTTTCTACAGTGATGTGACTACATATGGAAAGATGGCTAGGTAAGCTGTTGCTTCTAACCAGTGACTGAAAAACTGAACAATTAATGTGCCAACCCCAAACCCCATCTTCAGCAAATAACTGAAAGAACTTAGATACAAAGATCAGAGCTCTTGAAACTTGAAAAGACTTGAGAGGCAAAAGGAAGACCTCAATAAATCCATGGACTGGTACTAATAAACTGTGTTTTCCATTCACCTTTTGTTTGTTTGTGTGTGAATGTGTGGTTTCAGAGTTGCAATTAGTCGAACTATATGTCAATGTTGGCTGTGGTTAGAATTGATTTGCATGTTCAGTACAGAAATATGGTTAGCATTCTCTGTTAACCTGAGTCTATCAGACAGGTAAACTAGACTCTTTGAGTAAGTTTAACTAACTCTAACTTTTGTGACGACCCTAGGAGTAGTGTGGCTCCAGTTCTGATGCACTTTCTCAAGTGAACTGTAGCACATTGATGTTTACAATATAAAGGAGGTGAAATTGAAATATATGCAAGGCATTTATGCAGATTAAGTCTTATCTCTATTCTAGTGGGTTCTGTATATTTGAATAGATTAAATTCAAATTACTGTATAATTGGTTTGTTGCATAGTAGTGAGCAGTTAAGCGATCCTGTTATTAATCTTTAAGCACGCAAATTAAACCGCACTAAGGAGGTTCATTCCAAACGTTGTTCTTAGAGACATAATAACTTTCCCAGATGTAAATAGAATAGAAAATACAATTTCATAAAATTAGGTTATTAATTCACTTTAATATGGGCCAGAGATGCAAATAATTGTCCCTTCACATAATGCAACATAACGCACAGCATTCTGCCACATTAGTATTTCCAAAGATTTCATTACATCAATTGTCTTTGCTTTAGAACTTGGCATTTTATAGTGTTAAACAAAAGATTTTAATAGCTCTTACAGAGAAGTCACACAGAAGGATACATGAACTGATCTAGTATAACATATTAATTGAAAACACAACATTTTTCTTGAATTCTTGCTTCTATCCCATTAGAGATCAACTATGCAATGGCTAACATGCTGCATTTATACAGACAGATGCTGAATTCAATATTTTAGCAGTGTCATGAGTAGAAATCAGCAGTTGTAGTATTTATTAGAGTATGGAAAGGACAAAGCTCCTTTTTGTATGCTCTCTAGCAGTCAAGACACAGAAGCACATAAAAGAAAGGAGCAGGAGTAGGCCAGTTAGCCCTAAAATCTACTTCATCATTCAATAAGTTCAAGACTGTTCAGATTATGGCCTTAACCATAGTTCCTGTCTGCCCTGGTGTATACATACTACAACAAAATGAGTTATTGTGCAGTCTCTATTTAGCTGCCTCACATTACACATTGGCAAAGGTATGAAAATATATCTTCCCACACAGCTTTAGGAATCTTGCTCATGCCAATAGTCAGCAGCTAGAGGAGCTGAACAGCTAGAAACCCTACAGAGGAAACCCTCATTACAAGATTCAATCCAGCAGAAATCTACAGTCGACAGTAACAGCATTTCAGACCTGTAAGAGATGTTCTGCAGGAGGAGTTAGTAACTCTCTGGACCTGGAATATAAGTCAAATCAAGGCTGTTCCAGATTACACTGTGTGCCAATGAAAGGAGCAGACCCAATTTGGAGCACAGAGAACAGACACTCTGTATATAAAGTTAAGATGCCTACTGGGCAAGAGACAACTTTGTAAACCAAAAGGTGCAGACTTACAGGCTGAAAAAGTTAAGAGTAAAGAAAAGTACATATAGCTCAAATTGAGTATCAGTACCATAGCGAGCAGGTGCCATGGCTATTGTGAGGGAAATCAAATGCTTCCCAAGCACAGTCGCAGATCTGAGGACATCTCCCAGCCAGAATTAAAGCAATAAAGGAGCATTCTGTATTTGAAGTCAAAGCAGACAATGTTGAACAGAAGACGAAAATTAGGAGACTTCAAGGCCATAGCAAAGGAACGTGATCCTCTATTAAAATAGGAATAAAGGCAGGAAGCATTTATTCAAACTGCAAGACAATGGGAACCATTCAGAAACAAGCAGAGGGGAGTGGGTTTCATTAGAGCCTTAGATAGTGGGAATCAACTAGGAAAGTATGGTGATAAAAATGGTGAATGTTATTAAAGATACAGGCAGCAGGATTTATTCAGTTAAGCTGTTAAGCAAACGGAAATCATTTATCTAGCCCAGAAATAGCAAAAATTATCAAGACTGGTCACTAAAAAGGTGTGAATCCTATATTATGCCCATGAAAAAAAATCCTCCTTTTTGACTCCAAAAAAAAGGGAAAACCTTCAGTAGCGTCACAGAACAGTAGTTCTAGTATTACTGCAAAATTAAAAGCCTTTTAACAAGGAGAATACATTATTTCATTCAAAAGATCAACTATCAAAAATAATATTGCCAGTAGGATTGAATTCCACAGTGAGGCAAAATAGAACCCAGAAGTGTAAATCTTGAAGAGAATAATACTGAAGATACAGAATATCTTCCAAATTATGTACAAAACCTGAAGCTGAACAAATTAATGCTTTTCTATACAACATTGGAAAATTAGCTGAGGATGTCATCATTCACCAACCTGCAAAACGAGTGACAGATAATTTTGAAGAGGTACTGAGAGCATGAGATAATTATTGCAAGATCAAGATTTAATACGAGAGTTCTGCGTCCCAGGAAATCCAGAAATAATTTTATTATTCAACTGTACAGATTAGTAGAAAAATATGATTATAGTGATTTAAAGTCAGAATTCATAAATGACAGAGTTACTGTTGGGACTGCTGGTGAGTCTTTGTCCAGACTTATTATAGTAAACAGAATGACTCTAGAGAATGTTGGTCAGATGATGAATAAAGCAGAACTCCAGAAGCAGTACAGGTCAATCCTAGGAAGTGAAAATCAACTTAATCTCAGAAGAACAGTGGAATCTGTGCAATTTTTAAAGGTACCTAATCACAACAGCCACACCTGAGAAATCAGGACAGTGTCTTGGACAGACAGTAAAGGACATCAACACTAAAGAACATTGTCAGTGCAGCAGAACAAGGAAACCTCTCAGGCACAAACAGTGACCAGATATTAAAAAGAAAAGATTTATCTTTAACACAACAGGTTGGTTTCAGAAAATGTGCAATTGTAGGATATACTCTGAAAATAAAAACCAAGAAGCCAAATAGCTCCCCATATAACAAGGGAGTATAGTCTACAAAAGAAGAAAAACCTAAAGTATTTCTGAGGAAATAGATGATCCAAATGTGGTCTTTTGACAAGAGTATGTTTATGTCAATGTACATTTCATTAATTTATTATATGATACAAGGGTCAGAGTTACTAAATTATAGCAGTGAACAATAATTTAAAACATGCCATTAACAACTGACAACAGAGCAATGACGTGGTCCAGAAGGTACACCACTCAAGATGGAATTTAATTTAGATAAATGTGAGGTGCTGCATTTTGGAAAGGCAAATCAGGGCAGGACTTATACACTTAATGGTAAGGTCCTGGGGGTGTTGCTGAACAAAGAGGCCTTGGAGTGCAGGTTCATAGTTCCTTGAAAGTGGAGTCACAGGTAGATAGGGTAGTGAAAATGACGTTTGGTATGCTTGCCTTTATTCGTCAGTGCATTGAGTATAGTAGTTGGGAAGTCATGTTGCAGCTGTGTAGGACATTGGTTAGGCCACTTTTGGAAGATTGCATTCAGTTCTGGTCTCGCTACAATAGGAAAGATGTTAAACTTGAAATGGTTCAGAAAAGATTTACGAGAATGTTGCCAGGGTTTCAGGGTTTGAGTGATAAGGAGAGACTAAATAGGCTGGGGCTATATTCCCTGGACCATTGGAGGCTGAGGGGTGACCTTACAGAAGTTTATAAGGTCATGATAGACATGGATAGAGTTGAATACTCAAGGTCCTTACCCCAGCGTAGGGGAGTCCAAAACTAAAGAGCATAGGTTAAAGGTGAGAGCGGCAAGATTTAAAAGGGACCTCAGAGGCAACTTTTTCACACAGAGAGTGGTGTGTGTATGGAATGAACTGCCAGAGGAAGTGATGGAGGCTAGTACAACTATAACATTTAAAAGGCATATGGATCGTTATACAAATAGGAAGGATGTAGAGAGATTCAGGCAAAATGCTGGCAAATGGGATTAGATTAATTTAGGATAATTGGTTGGTCCACCAACTCATCCATGCCAAAGGATCTATTTCCGTGCTGTTTATCTCTATGACTGTATATGCTACAGGCAGCTCTCCAATACAAGCAACATCAGTTAGCAGTCAACTTATATATGCTTCACCAGCAATTATTCTCACTTTTGAGCAGGAACCATAGAAATGTTGAAACATGCAGCAGGGATATCCATTTGGCCCTTCAAGCCTGATCTGTTATTCATTATGATCATTGCTGATCATCCAACACTGTAGCCTTTTCCTGCTTTTCCCCCATATCTTTTGACTCCTTTAGCCCCAAGTGCTATTTCCAACTTATTCTTGAAATCATAAAAAGGTTTGGCCATGACTGCTTTCCGTGGTAGTGAATTCCACATGCTCTTTGCACTTTCTGTGTGAAAAAATTTCTCCTCATCTCTGTCCTGGATGGTTTACCCTTAGACTGCAACCCCTATCAGGAACATCCTTCTGGCATCCACCCTGTCTAGTCCTGTTAAGAATTTTATAGGTTTCAATGACATCCCCCCACATACTTCTGACCTCCATCAAATATTGATTCAACCTCTCCTCATACATCAGTCCTGCCTTCCCAGGACCATCCTTCCTCAGATACTCCTCCTGGGAGTAAATATCACAAACAATCTGTCCTGGCCCATCCACGTCGACACTACAGTCAAGAAAGCACATCAGTGCCTCTACTTCCTCAGAAGGCTAAGGAAATTCAGCATCTCCACAATGACTCTTACCAATTTATATAGATGCACCATAGAAATTATTTTATCCGGATGTATCACAATGCAGTATAGCAACTGCTCTGCCCAAGACCACAAGAAATTACAGAGAGTTATGAATGCAGCCCAGTCCATCATGAAAATTAGCCTTCCTTCCCTTGACTTTGTCTACACTTCCAGCTGCCTTGGGAAAGCAGCCAACATAATCAAAGACCTCTCTCACCCTCTTTGTACTTTCTTCCACCCTCTTCCATTGGGCAGAAGATGCAAACGTTTGAAAACATATACCAACAGATTTAAGAACAGCTTCTACCCCACTGATACCAGACTTCTGAACGGACTCCACATATATTACGGTTGATCCTTCTCTCCATCTTCTCTGTAGCTATACCACTATATTCTGCATTCTATTATATTACCCTGATGTATTTATGTAAGGTATGATTTGTCTGGTTAGCACATAAAATAATACTTCTCACTGTATCTCAGTACATGTGACAATACCAAATCAAATAAGGAGACCAAAACTGCACACAATATTCCTGGTGTGGCCTCACTAAGGATCAGTTTAGTTGCAGCAAGATATCTTACTTCTGTACTCACATCCTCTTGCTTTCAAAGCCAACATAGGATTTGCCTTCTTTAACATTGCTGCATGCTTACCTTCAATAACTGTCATTGGAGGACATCTAGGTCTCATTGCCCATTTGCTTCTCTCAATTTATAGTCATTCAAATAGTAATCTGCCTTCCTGTTTTTCCTACTAAAGTAGATAACCTCATATTTATCCACATTATATTTTATCATCCATGTAGTTGCCCACTCACTCCAAATCAGACTGAAGCTTCTGTGCATCCAGTTCATAGTTCGTTCTCCCAAACAGCTTTGTGTCATCTGCAATTTGGAGATTTTACATTTAGTTCCCTCATCTAAATCATTAATATATATTAGTGTATCATTGGGATCCTTGCACTGATTCCTGTCGTACCCCACTAATCACTGCCTGCCATTTTGAAAAAGACTCTTTTATTCCTATTCTCTATTTCCTGTTTGGCAACCAGTTTTCTATCCATCTATCAGGGGTGATGGGGAGAAGGCAGGAGAATGGGATTGAGAACACATCAGCCATGATTGAATGGTGGAGCAGACTCAATAGGTCAAATAGCCTAATTCAGCTCCTATATCTTATGGTCATTTGAATACAGTATCCCCATCCAAGCACTTTAATTTTACACACTAATCTCCTAGGTAAGACTTTATCAAAAGTCTTCTGAAAGTCCAAATTAACCACATCCACTGGCTCTCCTTCATCAACTCTACTAGTTATAGCCTTGAAGAATTCCAGCAGGTTTGTTATGAAAGATTTCCCTTTTATAAATCCACGCTGACTCATAAGAACGTAAGAACTAGGAGCAGGAGTAGGCCACCTGGCCCGCCATTTAATAAGATTATGGCTGATCTTTGAGACTCAGCTCCACTTATCCGCCCACTCACCATAACCCTTAATTCCTTTACTGTTCAAAAATTTATCTAGCCTTGCCTTAAAAACATTCAGCGAGGTAGCTTCAACCACTTCACTGGGCAGGGAATTCCACAGATTCACAACCCTTTGGGTGAAGAAGTTCCTCCTGACCTCAGTCCTACATCTGCTTCCCTTTATTTTGAGGCGATGCCCTCAGTCTGATCCTGCCACTGTTTTCTAAATGCACAGCAATTACACATTTTATAATGGACTCAGACATTTTCCCCACTATCAATGTCATGTTGACTGATCTATAATCTCCAGTTTTTTCTCTGCTTCCATTCTGAAATAGAGGGATTACATTAGCTACACTTCAATCTGAAGAAACTGTTCCAGAGTCTGTATCATCTTGGAAGATGACCACCAATATATCTATTAATTCCATGGCAACTTTCTTAAGTACTCTGGGATGTAGATTATCAAGGCTTGGGGATTTATTGGCCTTCATTCCAATCAATCAATTTTGCCAACACCATTTCCCTGCAATCCTGATTTCCTTCAGTACCTTCTCCTCACTAAACCCAGCGTTCCCCATCATTTCTGGTATGTTAATATAAAATGAAGAACTGCAGACTCTGAAGACCTGAAAACACAGAAATAGCTGTAGAAACTCAATAGGTTTGGTAGCATCCATGGAGAAAGTAGAGTTAATGTTTTGCATGAAGTAACCCTTCTTCAGAACTGTGTAAGCAAAATGCCATACTAAATAGTCATTTCAAGAAATAGTATGAATTTCTGTGCAGCAATGTTCAAAATTCCCTTTTTCTAACTAAAAGTGCTCCTCTGTGGGTATTGTTCTCGTGTTGATGTAAAAACTCAAACAAATTTATTTTATGCACAATCATTGATTTCCTAGAGATAATTATATATTTTACTCTAAAAACTAGATCTGTGCACCTTGGCTTAATTATCCCTTTCCTCTAATTCTTCACCTGAAGAGAAAAATTGCTCGACTCTCCATGTCCAACACAGTAGGAGATCAACAACTAAATATAACAAAGCAACTTACATCAAAGTAAGGCATGTCACAGATAGAAAGTATGTGTTCTTTGTCTCTGATCAGTATGTTTTATATGAACTCCAATGGTTCAAGAAGGCTGCTCCGCCACTATCTTGTCAAGGGAAACTAAGGATGAATATAAATACTGGCCAGCTGGTGATGTCCACATCCCACAATTGAATAATTAAAAAAGATTTGTCTTTTTTTTAACCCTAGGAGTTTTTAACCCAATTAAAATAATATAGCAGCAAGCCTTAGTGATTTTAAAATTAAACAGGGTTATTTATTCTCACACACCTAACCTAAATTAATGCAACATCATGCATTCTCTATCTCAGGTATGCGACATACATGTAAGTTCACAATATACCCACATGCAAACACACAGACAAAGATTGTATACAGACAAAGATAATGCATTTTTGCAGGTTTAATTTCATTCCATATCTACTTCATGATCTCTGGTCTCACATGTGCCAAATTTGTGGTTTCTTGAATGGGCTTGATGCATTATGGTTGGAGGGTGTTGCACAACAAAAGGTTGAAGAAGGATCACTGGATCCGCAACATTAGATCTCTTTTCTCTCTACGGATGCTATCAAGCATACTGCATTTCTCCAGCTCACTCTAATTTTATTTCAGATTTCCAGCATCTGAGTGTTTAATTTAGAGGTTAACAGTAGGTTGTGAGGTTACTTGTATCTAGGAGGTTTGTTCTCTGGATAATTTTGAAACTGGAGCAGGTTACATGTTTAACTTTCTGATAACTTGCAGCTTTGGTTTTGCCACCGACTGCTGGTCCTGATGAACAGACAGGATCTGCTGCACAGAGTTCTCAGCTGATCTTTCCAACAGAGAAAAATGCATGGTGGTCTCACAGTGCGGCTTTTCACAAGTTGAGTGTCATTTTCCAAATTAGGTCATGATGCTACTGTGGCTTTAAGAGGTGGGATTTTGTCTTTTTTTTAAATGAAGAAATGTTGAGTCAGAGGTGCTGAACAGTCCGCTCAAAGCCAATAGTGTACACAGCTTGTGAGGCCTTTTTTTTTAAAAGTTGGAGCAACAGAAGAAGTCTGAATGGGTGGGGATTGAGCTCCAACAGAACCAGGATTTTTAATTTTAGCTTTCTACAGTCACTAGGGTCTTGAAGCTAGATGTGAAAGTTCTTATTCCTCCCTCCGTTACAGCTAAAAGCTGGTGTTGTCCTCCTGCTGCTAGAATTGCATGTGAGACAATCTATTTTACTGAATTTGCCTTTGCCAAAGGTGTGTTTATGGATAGTCACAATATTGGAACAGTTAATTAGTAGTAGTTAATTTCTATTAAGCATTTTGATAGAGTTACAGTTAAGCCAATTCTTTTCTTTGGTTTTCTTTTATCTGTATTTTAACTGTGTAAAAATAAAGTGTGTTTTGCTTAACATTTGAGGAGTTTGACCAGTTGAATTGCATCTGGAATGCAACACCTTACACTTATGTTCAAAATAAGAAAAAAGTCAGGGTCTAGGCTACATTCATTGATATATTTTGAGGGGATTTGGTCTGGTCCAAAGGAAGGTGTTGTTTTCATGTTGATTTCACATACTGTGTTGTGAATTGACATTTCTGAGGGCCACGCACTCTGTAGTAGATGGGGAATGCCATCTTGAAACAATGAGAAGCTTACAGTTGGTAATGAATTTCAAATTTCCCTTTTGTTTAGTACGAAACATAGAAAAAGTCGGTCTGGAAATGCCACAGTTTCTTTTTTGTTAATGGTTCATCTTGAAATGGCTATGAGATAACATCACCACTGTTCATATTTAATAAGGTATTCACTGGAGAATCAACACTCTCTGTACTGCAAACAATTTTTTTAAAAATTACATGATTTGTGGCAGACATTTTAACAGCTTGATTGTGTCCAATTAAAAAAAAAGGCTGAAAGTTTAAAATACAACATGTCTCTATTGCATGACATAGAGAGTAACATTTCTCAAAATGCCTCGTGATGAAATTTCCCTTTTTGCTTCCTTTCCAAGCATTTTTGCATTTTGAGTATAAGGTGTTAAATGATTCATCAAGTCTTCACACTATAACTCTATAATGTCCATCAACAGACTCATGACGACATTGAAATTAGCCAAACTAGCTCCAGGTAGATTTCATGCCAAAATTTTATGCCAGCAGTAGTGAACCATATCAATATCAATATCAATAGATATATATTATATATATATATATAATAATATATATATATATCAATTTATGCTATTTGAAACACTAAATGTTGTACAAGTATTCTTGCAATAAACATATTGATTTACAAAATGTCAAAAATATCCCAGTCAAAGAATACCACCCAAAAAAACCAAAAGAATTTGATTGCTATAACGCAGTGTGGAGCTGGAGGAGCACAGCAGGCCATGCAGCATCACAGGAGCAGGAAAGTTGACGTTTCGGGTTGGGACCCTTCTTCGGAAATGGGAGAGGGGGAAGGGAGCTCTGAAATTAATAGAGAGAGGAGGGGTAGGGCTGGGGAAAGTAGGTGGGATGGTGATAGGTGAGTGCAGCTAGACAGTGGTGGGGATTGGCCAGTGAGGATGGGAGGAGCGGATAGTTGGGAGAGAAGATGGACAGGTTGTGTCAGGTTGTGTTATGTCAAGGAGGCGGGGATGGGAGGGAAGGTTGGTCATGGGATGAGGCTGGGGGGTTCCACTCCTGAACATCCCAGATGTCCTCTTATTTCAAAGACTGCAACTTCCCCCCCCTTCAGTGGTCAAAAATGCTCTCGACTGCATCTCTTGCGTTTCCCACTCCTTTGCCCTCACATCCCCTCCCTTCAACAAAATCAAAAACAGAATCCCCTTTGTCCTCATGTATCACCCCACTAACCTCCGGATTCAATATATCATTCTCCGCCACTTCCGCTACCTGCAATCTGACTCCACAACCAAAGATATATTTCCCTCCCCACCTCTATCTGCCTTTTGTAGGGACCGCTCTCTCCGCAACTCCCTCGTCCACTCCACACTCCCCACTAGCCCCACCACCCCCGACACCTTTCCCTGCAACCGCAGGAAGTGCTACACCTGCCCTTACACCTCCCCCCTCACCTCCATTCCAGGAACCAAAAAAACCTTTCACATCAGACAGAGGTTCACCTGCACATCCGTCAATGTGGTCTACTGCATCCACTGCTCCCAATGTGGGCTCCTTTACATCGGTGAGACCAAGCGGAGGCTTGGAGACCGCTTTGTAGAGCATCTGCACTCTGTTCACGACACACGACACACGACAAACGACAAACAACAAACGACAACCGACAACACCTTCCAGTCGCGAGCCATTTCAACTCCTCCTCCCACTCCCTGGGTGACATGTCCATCTTGGGCGTTCTCCAGTGTCATAATGAAGCCACGCAGGAAACTGGAGGAGCAGCACCTCATATTCCGCCTTGGAAGCCTAACACCCAATGCTCTCAATATGGACTTTACCAGTTTCAAAATCTCCCCACCCCCAGCCTCATCCCATGACCAACCTTCCCTCTCATCCCTGCCTCCTTGAATTGACACAACCTGTCCATCTTCTCTCCCACCTATCCGCTCCTCCCACCTCACTGACCAATCCCCACCACTGCCTACCTGCACTCACCTATCACCATCCCACCTACCTTTCCCAGCCCAACCCCTCCTCTCTCTATTTATTTCAGAGCTCCCTTTCCCCTCCTCCATTTCTGAAGAAGGGTGCTGGCCCAAAACATAAGCTTTCCTGCTCCTCTGATGCTGCCTGGCCTGTTGTGCTCCTCCAGCTCCACACTGTGTTATCTCTGACTCCAGCATCTGCAGTTCTTACTATCTCTGGATTTGATTGCTATGACATGTTTATTTCATTCAAGGGCCATCTTCTACATACTTAACAATAAGGAAATATCATACACGTTGTAATCAACGCATAACAATGCACAGAGAGATGCTACAAATTGTTTGGATTCACTATATATGTCAAATTAAACCATAATCTTCTTGAATTACAAATAAAGAAAGTGATAAATGTGAAGGCAAACTTTACAATAACATTCTTTCTAGTTCCTTCCCTCATTTTAGGCCATGGCTTCATTATTACCAGTCCCTGTATTTCAATACAGCAGCCATTGTCACAAAGTATTTTCAAGCCATTCTAGCAACAGAGGATAGCATAATTGATCATAGTCTTCTTCAAACAGCTGAGCATAAAACAACAGTTCACTGTAGCAATATGTGGTCAGTCATCAGTCATAAAATGCAAAGGAATGTTGTCTTCACCCCTCCTCATTTGTGGAAGTTAACATCAACCACACCATTCCAAATACTGAACCAATTTGACTGGATAAAATAAAAGCAGAGCAAGGACTAAGAGTAGGATCTCTGCATGGCTCAGTAATTAACCAGAGGGCATCTCTCCCACAGAATCATCAGGGAAATCTAAACTGATACGTTTTGAAAGTACATCCATAATAATTCACCTTAGAAAGCTGGGTATCTTTTATTTAAAAATGTGTGAACTTTAGTGAGATTTGATTGAGCCTTCAACATAATGAAGGAACAAGATTCTGTATATGAGGATGGACAATTAACAGTGGACATGTTAGAGATAGCATTGGATAGCACAGATCATGTTGGCATCGACCAGGCTAGATATTAGGAGGATTGTCTTTCCAAAGAAGAGCGTAACCTTTGAACAAGTTGTCAGTTATTACAATAATCATTGATTCATTACAAGTATTTGCAAAAGGGAGCTGTACACTTCCTGCTTGTGGCTGACATTAAAGCAGGAATTTTAAGGGATGAGCTTTTCTGTCACTTTGGCCTTTCCATCTTGACATCCTTTAGAAGGGATTAGATCAAGATGTGTTGCAAAGTGTATTGAAGGTAAAGGTACAACTACAAGGATAAGGATAACCAAGACATGTCATCTCACTAACTCTGTGGTCCTCTACTTGGGAATTAGGGTAAATGCTACTTCATGCTGGGGCTAAACAGGAGATGGGTGTCCTATTAAAAAAGAAAATACTCTAACAACAGCTGAAATTAAAAACTGAGTTCTCTACTAAACATAAACTAGTTTTTTTTTGTTGTTTCTTAGAATGTTTCTTACAGTGATTGAATTTTTAAACTTCACTGTAAATTGCTTATTTGGTTGTTCAATAAGCAACTATTGTGTCACAGACAAAGTGGAAAAGGGGGTGAATTTATATTATGGTGGCTTTTCTCATTTCTAAGCCTGAGACGGCAAGTTATTATTTGATTTATGACTTTCCCTTTTTATTCCTGGCTGAAGGTGTTTGGCCCTCTGGCTTGACTCAAATTCAGCTTCAGTGAAAAGAAATGAATTCTGTCTCATTTTTTATGAAGCATGTTAGAGGAGAAGAGAGAAAAAAAACAAAATTCATAAGATGTACAATTAGCCTCTCACTCATGCCAAAAAATTCAAAAGAATCAAAGACACAGAGGAAGCACTGGGATGGCTATCCATTATTGAATTTTGTTTTAAGGGTTTGGTGACATTGCTATATTGCCCCCTTTAGAAGTTAGGGTCATTAACTGATAGTGACTGATTTGTTGGTGGAGGTTCTCCTACAGCCAGATCATGGACTATTACTGGGGTACACCCCAGTGGATCTCTTCAGGTTTCAGTAAATTTCTTGATCAGGGTGGCCAAACCCTCAAGTCTCTCAACTTTAGCTCCTGTTTTGGCCCAAATGAACCAAGCAATCTTAGACGCATGCTCTCAATTCTGTTGCAGCCAAATGGGGAATTGGAGGGAATTTATAATTATGTTGGTGTTCCCGTCTTAAGCCCCACATAGCAAGGTATTTTTTTGATTTAATCCTTTCTGTTTTACTCCGGTCTCTTGCTGAGGCAGGCTGAAGGGTGTCCCTAAACCCCTGGTTTTCAGCTTCCATTTTTGTATTAAACCCGCAGCAAAATTCTTAAAGGTAATATCCATGATAGGATTTATTAACAAAATATTTAAAACATGGGATTTGTTTCACTACCACATTCACACACACAGAAGATAATTAAGGAGGACACGGCAGGAGAGCAGACAGGTTCTAAATTATGCATTTTGGTTAATCTAGAGGCATTAAAAAATGTATATTTCATGTGTTTTACAAATTTCTGGAGATCAGTACCCAACAACAGTTTTCATGGTGACCTTGCAGTCTCCTTTCTTGCAGGTAAAAGGTCAGCTTCTTTATGGCCAGCGACTTGGAGACAGTGATGGAGGGTCTGAGACAGGCTGCTCAATCAATCTGGAATCCTATTCTCCCATTGGAGGTCAAACAGCAACTGACTCAGAATGCTAGAATTGTACTTATAAGCAATTCAATGAGCTCAGATTTCAGTCATGTGACAAAGACAGGCATTTCACATGCTGATAGCCCACCTCAGCGGGCTAATTGGAAGGTCATTAACCTCATAATGTAGCTTTACTCCCAGCCCCCAATTAGAGTTTCCATTGCACGTTGACTAAATAATTGTAAATACATTAGCACTCATTTTAGCATAACGTATCCTTTGCCTAGAGCTGGCTGGAAGCAGAAAACTCATTTACAAATTAATTGCAACAGTTTAACTGGAATATCTATACAAAATAGAGGGTTCAGAACTTCCACAATCATGGGATATTTTTACGAGTCCAACAAGTTTGTCCATTTTTGCAAGAAGAGAAATGTAAACACAAAAACAAGGAAAAGAATAAAGTGTTTCAGAGATAGTAGGAACTGCCGATGCTGGAGAATCGGAGATAACAAGGTGTAAGAGCTGGATGAACACAGCAGGCCAAGCAGCATCAGAGGAGCAGAGAGGCTGACGTTTCGGGTCTGGACCCTTTCTCAGAAAATCATTTTCTGAAGAAGGGTCTAGGCATGAAACGTAAGCTTTCCTGCTCCCCGATGCTGCTTGGCCTGCTGTGTTCATCCAGCTCTACAGCTTGTTAATATCAAAAGAATAAAGTTTTCTTTTTGATTCTGTTCATGCCTTTTGGCCATGACAGTTGTTTAGAATTTATATTGTCTCACGTAGACCTCTGTATCGTCAACTCATGAATCT
This sequence comes from Rhincodon typus, assembly GCF_021869965.1. Lineage (NCBI taxonomy): Eukaryota > Metazoa > Chordata > Chondrichthyes > Orectolobiformes > Rhincodontidae > Rhincodon > Rhincodon typus. The sequence goes on along the minus strand of NC_063350.1, from coordinate 42,090,984 downwards.
AACTTCATATCTTCTCTGTGGGTATATGAATTAAAGAGGAGTTAAACCTGGAATCAAATAATATCCAGTATATTATATTCTATTCAAAACTTGCTTAAGCAGATATATAGAACTTGGAGATGCTCTCAGGACTGAAGGATCAGTCCATCAAAGCCATTTAGCATCTTTCAAATCTGTCTTCCTTAATCTGAAGTTGAGAGTTAAAAATTACAACCAGGATTTAGGATTGTCCCAGAAGAGAGGGGCTTGGGTTATGTCCATTCCAAAAGAAAATAAGAACTTCAGGAAGCAATTTTTAAGTGCTGTCTGCTGCTTCTTGAACAACAAGAAACTGGCAGAAGAACACTTGGAAGAAACTTTGGGCATTAATTTTCTCAGCTGATTTAATTTTCAGGTAGACTTTAAACAAGTTTTTAACACTCCTGTCTAAAACTTGAGGGAGATTGAATAACTGTATGTCAGTTGTGTTGGAGTCAGGTGAGGAGTGGGGAAAATGGCATCCTCCAATAACCACCCGTCAGTTAATCACAGAAAATGTTTTTACAGAATTTATTGATATGCATACATTTAATTTCTCCTGTAATATTTAAAAGAGAGGGCAATAGTATTTATTGTACTTGACACCCGATCTGTAGCAACAATAAAAGTGATCCAACTCACACTTACACATGCATCTGATAGATTCAAAAACACATTCGCGCATACAAATAAGTTATGAATAGGAACAGCAGGTTAATTTTTTAAGATCGTCCAAAAGAAAGTCAGTTATATATAGATCCTGTAGATTGATGACTTTAATGGCTTCAGGCTGGGTTTGATAGTAAGACCAGAAGACCATAAGACAGAACAGGAAAATTAGGCCACTCGACCCAACAGGTTTACTCTACCACTTGATCATGGCTGATATGTTTCTTAACACCATTCTCCTGCCTTCTCCCCGTAACCCTTGTTCCCTTTACTAATCAAGAACCTATGTCTTAAATATATTCAATGCCATGATCTCCATAGCGTTCTGTGGCAAAGAGTTCCATAGATTCACCACTGTCTGTCTGAACAAATTTGTCTTTATCTCAGTTCTAGAGGATTGTCCCCTCACTCTGAGGCTGTGCCCTCAGGTCGTAGTGGGAACATTTTCTTCATGTCCACTCTAACCAGGCCTCTCAGTATTCTCTAAGTTCCAATGAGATCCCCCCTTATCTTTCTAAACTCCATTCAGTACAGACCCAAAGTCCTCAACCACTCTTTGTATGACAAGCTCCACATCCCCAGGATCATTTTTGTAAATCTCCTCTGGACCACCTGGCACCCTTCCAGACTCCAGTGAATCCTGAGAGATCACCACCCATTCCTCTACAATCTCCTCAGCTATCTCCTTCAGAACTATGGGATGTGGCCCATTCGGTTGGACTGATTTATCCACCTTCTCCTTAATGATGGCCACTACACTCACCTCTGCATTCCAACTCTCTTGAAGTTCTGGTATGCTGCTGGTGTCTTTCACTGTGAAAAGTGATGCAAAGTACTTATTCAGTTCCTCTGCCTTTTTTTTACCCCCATTACTACTTCTCCAGCCTTGTTTTCCAGTGGTCAATGTCCACTGTGGTCTGTCTATTCCCTTTTAGACATCTAAAAAAACTCTTACAATTTTCATTTATATTACTAGCTAGCTTACTCTTCTGTTTTATTTCTCCCCCTCCTTTATTGCTTTTTATCAGATATTCTCTGCTGGTTTTTAAAGACTTCCCAATCCTTTGGCTTCTCCCTATTCTTCACATGTATGTTTTTTCTTTTGCTTTCATGTTGATTATGATTTGCCTTGTCAGCTACAGTTGCCTCATCCTCCTCTTAATATGTTTCCTCTTCCTTGGGATGAAATTCTGCTGTGTCTCTTGAATTACCTCCAGAAACTCCTGCTGTTGCTGCTTCACCGTCTTCCCTGCTAGGCTCCCCTTTCAATCAATTCTTGCCAGCTCCTCCCTCCATGTGTTTGTAGTTACTTTTACTCAATTAGTAAAGGGATTAATTTAACTTGGCATCACATTCAACACAACATCTTGGGCCAAATGGCCTGTTCCTATGCTGTACTGTTCTATGTTCTAATTACCTTTACTCAATCTTTCCAGATTCTGCATCAAGACAATTTAGAACACGATGGGACAATCTCTGTCATTTTCTCTAAAATCAGTTGTTTGGTAAGATGCTGCTAACAGTGTCTGACTGGTCAGATTTCAGGCACAGCACGTTATTATTACCGGAGAATGGAACTGGATATAATGTTAGACCATAGCTTGATACTGTGTGCAGTTCTGGTCATGACATTATGAAGGATATAATTGCTTCTGGAGAGGGCGCAGAGGAGATTTATCAGGATGTTACCTGGGCTTGAGTAATGCAGCAATGAAGAAAGGCTGAATAGGATGGAGTTGTAGTGAAAAGGAACAGAAATGAAGAGTCTGATTGAGGTGTGCAAGATTATGAAGGGCAAATATCGGATCAATAGGAGTAAAGTCTTCCCCTTTATAGAGGGGTCAATTATCAAGGGACATATTTAAGGTCAGGGACAGGTGCTTTAGAGGGGATTTAAGGATAAATGTCTTCACCAGAGGGTGGTGAGGTATCAGGAACTCACTGCCTGAAGGGGTGGTAGGAAATATCACAAGGTTTAAATTTAAATGAGCCCTTGAAGCACCATTGTACACAAGATTATGGGTCAAGTGCTGGGAATTGAAATGAAAGTAGATAGATGCTTGATGACTGGTGCATATGGGCTGAAGGGCCACTTTCTGCGCTGTAAAACTCCATGGCTATATGACACTCGCAGAATAGCTGGAGCGAGAGAGAGAAGTCATGAATCATCAAATCTTGCTATTTTCCACTAATGGAGCAGAATCTTCTGAGTTGGGCAGGTGTCTCATTCGCTACCTGAAAATGTTTTGAGGTAACTGCACTGACAGTTAGAGGCCCATCAGGTCTTCTGTCAACAGGCAGTTCCAAGGTCACCAGTAGACAGACCTTTTTGCAGAAACAGGTCCCCAGAGGGGCAAGGGAGAAGTCGCTCTGGACAAGAGCTGTCAGCCAATCAGAATCTACTGGTTCCTGTGCACAGCAGTACTATGTAAAATTCCACGGCTTCTGCCAGCAACACAACCCCAGAGACCAAAGGTTGAGGCCAAAGTTGGGCAGATTCCTGATGTTAAGGCTGTTGGGAGGAAAAGGAAGAAGGGAAAGGCAGGCTAGAGGTGTGGTCCTGAGTGCCTTATGTAAATAGCCTTGATCAGTCATTTTTGATTCAGATATCTCCTGTACTGTAAAAATAAAATCATAATCCAGAAAAAAAAAAATCAGCTCAATGTCACCTAAACCACGACCACCCCAACCCACATCATAGCCTGACCAGTGGGAACACCACTTATAGAGGACCCGCTGATCTTTCAGCATATCTGCAAGCTCGCATGGCTGGGAGAAACATATTGGGACCCAGGAAAAAGAAATGAGATGGGACTGGAAAATTAAAAAGGTTCCGACCTCCTCAGTTCTGCTCGTGAGCAGCTGGACATTACCAACAAGCACCTTTTTATCCCCACTTTCACATTTTCCCTTCCCATCCCCAGCAATATTATTCTTCTTTGGAGTAACTTTTCAGATCATCATTTACAGTTTCCTTTTTAGGACTTGTATTCCAAAATAGTTGATTTTACAAATCAGCATTCTCAGTTTGGAACTCAGTCCAAAGTGCGGACTCATTGAGAACTTGGACATTTGGGTCATCTAACCATTTGCGAGTACCTGCCTACTAACTTACATTGCTGGGAAATTATCCTGGCTGACCAATGTTAATGTCTAAACTTTAGTCCTGTCACCTGCGGCTCCAATCGATAAATAAATAGGTTAAATCTGTCCTTGCTTTTATTTCTGGCATTCTCCGTTATTTTATTCCAGAATATAACGTGACAACATGATATGTAAAGCTTGCTGCTCCAGAGTCGATCAGGAGTATTGTAATAATTCACTACCTATTTCGTACATGAAGGTCTTTGTAAATCTCAGTAATTTATATTACACTCCAAAGTGAAGATTACACATTGGATTAAGGCTGCTGAATATAAGTGTCCTTCATCTAACTTTTCTAATTGCAAAGCCAAGCACATTGAGGTGTTTCTATTGTGAAACTGAACTTGGTATTCAACCTTCAAGACCCATTCAAGACGTTATTCATGAAATAATACAGGAACAAGCTTATTGAAGTTACTTTACTCATTTATACTGTAGTAATGTACTGTATTGTAATATTCTACAGCTAAAATTCATGAATTTTACTTTGTAAAAATATCCAATAAAATAGTCATCAGAACCCAGAGCATGAAAATGGAAAGATGAAAAAAATCGAAGGTGACAGAAAAGAAAAGGTTCCAGTCCAAAGATTCATTGAAATCTTATTCTTTTCTTGGATGCTTTCATGTACATTATTGGAGAAATGCCTCACGTTTACTATTTTCAATGTCTACGTGAAACTGTATTGATCAGGAGAAATTAAAGTATGTAATAACACAGAAGGAAACAAGGTGATACATTTTTTTTGTTCCAGTCTATTTGCAGTTTAGTCTTTTCAATTGGCCTAAGAAACAACTGCCTAAATATAGGAAAACTAGATGACACCTTTCAGAATTTGACAGGTTGGAACTAGTTTATTGTTACATGTTATTGGAAGAAAGTGTTGTAAAACATACAGGGTGGAATCTCATAGGAGCCTGAACTGCATGGCCCATGTGGGAAATGTGGCAAAATCACTTGAGAAGTCCTGTAAGGTCTATCTTAGTATCGAGAACAACTCATTGCATTTTTTAAACAAGTTCCAGCTGTTGAGGCAAGATTCTTGCTAGGCAACAGAGAGTTGTCTGGTATAGGGGATTATTGCTTGTTAATGACCTTATTGGCTGCAGATCTTGTCTCATTAATATGCACCTTTCAATTGAAACATCCACTGCAAGCAAAGTAGACACCCAGATTTCTCAACATGGGAGTCAGAGGCAGGAATCTAGAGACCTCTGTTCATTGCTGTCTGTGACAAGCCTTAATGTTGGTCACCTCAGAACAAGATCCATGGGCATTAGCTATATGTACCCCTTGTCCATGGATATTGGGATCTACTAAGTGCCATGCCCTAAGAATCCTCCTGGCAGCTCTCTGATTCAATCAGGAAGGACAGAGTTACATCGCAGGACCATTTGTGCTCGCTCACTCATTCAGCACCTACATGCACGTTCCCAGCATCGATGCCTTGCCATGCCATGTCACACCAGTAGTATGTTGGCACCTCAGCTCCACAACATAGGTGCTTTGCCAAGGAGGCAAAGGCAGATGCAAGAACACTGGGGCTGATGGTAAGGCCAGGCACAGAAGCAGGCTGCCATAGAGGGTAAGGAGCATCCAGCTCAGGCAGAGGTTATGGTCAGGATAGGTCAGGGCCACAGGAGGACTGGGGTTTTTCACCTCCAACTCCATTTCCTCATGTTCAGTGAGGCGCAGTGTCAATGCAGGCTCCATATGTCCACAGACGACGTGATGAAATTGTGCCAGCAGGACCTCCGGTCTGTAGAAGTCAGAGGCCGTCCTCTTATAGTGACTGTGAAGACGACAGCTACTTTGAATTTCTACGTGACTGGTTCCCTCCAGACAGCGACTGTATGGGATCCCTCAGTTATGCATCCAGAAATGCTTCAGGACAATGATCACTGCCATCGTGCAAGGTCACACCAGTTCATTTCACTCCCTGATGATGAGATCGATGCTGCAGCCTGACCATTAGGATTCGGGAACTTAGCTGGCTTCCCCCAGGTGTAAGCTACCATTGACTGTGAACACACAGCCCTGCGACATTCATCAACAGGAAAGTGTTCCATTTGATTAATGTTCAAATAATCTGGGATCATCTTTACCGCTTTCTGGAGGTGGGTGCCCATTATCCTGGCAGCTGTCATGACTCCTACATCCTGGAGCACTCTCACATACCTGCTGTGTTTGAGGGCCCAGGGGCTGTACAAAGCTGGCACTGGGGGTCAAGGCACCACACTGCTCTTATGCATGTAGTTGGGGTTGCTGTCCCTTTAAGAGAGCTGGTCAGGCGATCAGAGGGGCAGAGCTTTGGTCCAGTCTCCAACAGGCTGTGGAGATGTGAGGATTGTCGGTAAAGTGTTCTTATTCAGATTTACCATTTGTCTACCTGGTGTATAATTCCTGGTTCCAACGCAACAACTGCTACCATGGCTCATGACGCCATTGTGCTACCCACTGACTGACGTGGAGCACAGATACAATCTTGCCCCTGTCACCGTGAGGACCTTGCAAAGGTTGTTGAAAACGTGGTTCTGCTGGTTGGATTGGTTTTGGGGGTCCCTCCAGTACAGTACAGACAGAGTGTGCCACATCATCCTGGTATGATGTGCTCTGCACTTTTTCAGCAGATGGCGAGGTGATGTGACAGACGCTGAAGAGTTGGGGAGCAGCCGCACTCGTCTGAGGAGGGGGAGGAAGCTCAACTGCATCAGGCACTACAAACTGGACAAGACTTGATTGTATCCCAAATCCAGTCGATGACAGCTGGGTGCAGGAAACCATCGTGGAATGTAAAATAGTTGTTGGTGATGGTGCCAGCATTTGGTTTTGCGTGATGGGGGTGAACTACAGCCTCTATTTGTTTTGTTTGTATTCACTTTCGCTGTCTGAAAATAAAAACTCATCTTTGGAATTGTCTGAGATAACAAGGTGTAGAGCTGGATGAACACCGCAGGCCAAGCAGCATCAGAGGAGCAGGAAGGCTGACGTTTCGGGCCTAGACCCTTCTTCAGAAAATCATTTTCTAAGTCTCACTGAATTTTAAATGCATTTTGAGATCTTTCTTAAGATAAGCACAGTCCCTCCATCTTGCTCATCAGAGTTGAATCAACAGGAAAAGCCAGATGACTTTTAACAACCATTTCTTTTAAGGCTCCTTGTTTCATTCACAAAATGATTAGCTGTTACAACATTTGTAACAATATAACTAGTCTGTTCATGACAGTGACATTGTGGTTTGTAACATGACTATGATGAATGTGCATCCTCTTCAAAAAAAAAGGTACAACCTGTCCATTCTGGTGTAATTTAATTTGTAATAGCATGATTAGTTTTAATTTCTTCCAATCAACCACTAGTTCTGAAAATGTACATTAATTATGAAGTGTCACAATGTCAGACTCAAATAATTGTGGGATATGTATAGAAATAAAAATGTTTGCTTTTTGCTTTTATCTCTTCTTTCTTTCACAGTAACATGCTACTTCTTTAATTCTCTTCATTTCATGAATATGATTTTACACTGAATTAAACATTCTCAACTGACTTTTCCTGGTTCAGATTCTGTTTCAGAAACTACTCTTTGATCTGACTGGTAAAGAAGACAGACTGTCATTTGTGCTGTTCATAGAGGTCCACTCACTTTTGTTTTATTTATGGGTTCAGGGCTGACAGCAAAAATCAGTCAAAATTTTCCAACCAGCATTTCACTGTAAAAATGCCTCATCACACTAAATGTTAGCAGAAGTGTTGAAGTCATGGCAACAGCATAAAAACTCTCCTAATATCCTGTTTTTAAACACAATACTGGTATTGAAAATTGTTAAGTTGTAACTCTAGCAGAGATTGTTCAAACTCTATGGCTTTGTACCTAAATTATTTGGAAGAGGTATTTTTGCTAACTTGAGTATTGGCTAGCAACTTAAAAATGACAAATCGAGTCCATCAATCTACCAAATTATTGCAGCAGTTTGAGATGGCAGTTAGATATAATCCGTACTAAGAATCACATCACATGAATTTTAAATTTGCGTTTCAATAACATCACTCTGTGAGGAGTCACGCAATGTTGACACCACGCCTACATCATAACTCATCAAAGTATTCCCAACTGAACTCTGCCCTCAAATGATTGGCTGAAATTAATCGTGAAGAGTTTAAAGTGCTCAAATGAAATATGATTAATTAGGTTTTTATGAAAACTATAAGCTCTCATACTTTGGCAGACTTCATTTTTCAGACTAAACCAAAATAAATGCACTCAAGGGTCATTCATTCACCCCTGTCATTTTATGATTTATGGCTGTTCTCGTTCACTTTATTATCTCAGATTTTTCACAAGCTACAGAAACAATCGTAGCCATGTATTTATTGAAGGAAATAAGTGCAAATGTTAATGAATAATGATAATTGTGATTAAAATTGATGGCAAAAAAGTGTCTGGTTGAACAATAAGTTTACTGTATTTAAGTGACTAGCATGTGCAATCAATTTTGCACATTTCTTGGAAGTTACAAGTTACATGACAGACAAGGGAGCTCCAATTTATACTCCAAACCATGTTTCAATTGCTGAATGAGCAAAACTCATCCATTGCAATAAAAGGAAACCTTTTAAAGAGCTGGGCCTCACTTAACTGTTACCAGTTCACACCCCCCATCCCCCACTGCGTGTGAAAAGCAATTGAAATCACCCAACTTCAAATGAGTGTGTGGTGGTAGTGATGGTGAGAGAGTTGATAACCAAATGAGAGTGAGGAGCTCAATTCCCCTTTCTTGCAGCGTCTCCCGATTCCTCAATTCACCTGGTATTTAAAATCTGGGAACTTCTGTCCTGAATATACTCTAAAATTGGTAATCCCTTTCAATATGTAAAGAGGGATGACTGAGACAGAAGATAATTCCACACAATTTGTAATTTTGAAAAATCATACTGACCTCAATTTATTTATACCAATTATATTTCAATCTGATCAGCATATAATGGGATCCCAATACAATCTTGACAAGATTGGAATGAATATGGAATATGTATCATTACTTTGCACAAAATTATGATAATGTGAGCAATGAAATATTTTATTTTCATTATTTTTAATCAAACAGCATATCCACATAAATGATATACACAAAAATCCAATTAATGGAACAGATTAAAAAAAGTGTACAACTGAAACGTTCATCACAGATCTCCAGCAGGATTGCTTAGTGCATTCAAGTTTCTGTTTCTTTTTTGTAAAGTCACGTATTGTTAAATTTTGCCACTTGGTTGCTTAGGCATAGTCGAGGCCTGCAGTCTGACTGTGGTAACTAAAGGTGTGGTCAGGTCACCCATTGCTGTAATGCAACAAATTTATTGACAAGATACATCTCCTGATTGAAACAAGGTAAAACAGTATTAGGCAGTCTATTGGAACTTAAAGCTATGCAGTCTAAAAGCTTTCGATAGCTACATTTATTTACCACTTTAAAAACATTTTTTTGTCCAAACAATTTCATGGGAATGTGAGCTTTTGTGTCAAAGCCAGTGTTTGCTGTTCTTCTCTAACTGCCCTTGAGGTGGTGATGAAAAGCGGTCTTCTTGAATAACTCCATTCCAATCCGATTGTGACTACCACTCTTCAGAAAAATCTGGTCCAACATTATTTGGGGAATGTAGAGTTGCTATAATTAATTGAAGTTTAAAATAATTCTAAGTCTATAGGAAAGCAACTAAAATAATTTATTCCATCTGTAATATAACAAAATAAACTACATTTCAAACCGGATGGGAACTGTTCACGATGCCTCATACTCAACTATTTCATGAATCAGTCACTATATTGTGTGAAAATCCTCAATGCAGAAAAGCTTAAAACAAGTAAGGATACCAAGGTCCAAAAATGTAGCTCCATAGCTTTAATAGAATGGATGGTACAAAAGTCCAAGCTGCTGGAATGGCAGCTTCATTATTTCAAGTCTATCATTAAGGCATACACCAAAAAGCATCTGGAGAGCACCTATAGAGAAGGAAGAGCATCCTGGCCCTTGATTCATCTGGGCAGGCTGCCTTTGAGATGCTGCTGAGATACTACTTCTCCATAAGATATCATCCCCAGCATTACCGTTGTTCCACATGCAATTCCACAGTTTCCAATCCATCCACTACATGCCATCCCATTGTCCTTTCAGAAATGAGGTTGAAAAACATTTCTTCATCCAAATAGTGGTAAAACTGTGAACCTTTCCTAATAAATAACACTCAATCTAATTGAGTGGGGGAGCAGGCCCAAAAATTAAATAGCCTATTTCAATTGGGAGGGCAGGTACATCAAAATCAGTATCCTTTCACAAGCAGGCTCCAACAAGCATCAAGGCCATGGACATGCATCAACTTCATTGGATTGGTCATATCGTGTAGATGTTAGATATCAACCTCTCAAAGCAGGTCTCTTTTTTTTCCCCCAAATTAGTCAGGGCAGATGCACCAGAGCACGACAGAAGTTGGGCTCCGAGGATATGACGAAAGTCAACAAGAAGAAATGTAACATCGATATTAATTCCTGAAAGGCCATTACCTTGGATCTAGCCACATGGAGGCAGAGTTTGTGGCCCCATGATGACAAAATTAAGAGGAAAATTGATAACAGCGAAAAGAAAAGGCCCACAATTCAAAATAATAACACAAACATATATCCAACTTGACAACAAAGGCACCACATATCATGAAGTCTGTAGATCCAAAATTGGCCTCCTCAGCCATTTTGAGACTGTCTTCCAAAGGACAACCAATCATTTCTATCTGCCTTAGTTGTAACTATAGAGATAACATTTTCTGCAATGTGTCTAAAATCACTTCTGGTGTAATTAGTCCTTGTGATTAAAACCCTGATGCTGTAGCTATGCCTGGAGCAAACAAATAGTTTCAAATGCAGTACATGACGTTGTGCAAAGACTAGGTGACTCCAAAAGCCAATATTATACCACAGGAAAATTATACATTCAGAGACTGACAAAGGTGTCATGGCCAAACAATATCCATCTGTATAAATGAGATTAATTTCTAACATCTGTTGAGTACTTTTTTTGAGGGATTACAGGGGAAAGATATCTGTTGGCTGTGTGTAATTGTTTCCCAAACACACACACTTTAGAAATTGTTTACAATTTTATTTATACATAGCACATTTTACTTGGTTTTCTTTGGCAAATGCTTACCAGATCTTGCTTCTCAGTATCATTTGCACTTCTTGGTATGGGAATGAAGAAAGGGCATGCAATCGTTTAAACAAAAGGACAGATATTGTAAGAAATGCTGAGTAGATTTTGTCACCCAGCCCTTGAGCAAATTGGGAATTGGTAAATCAGTTGGGGAAATATGGTGAAGGAAGATAATTCTGCAATGACGAGAATCTCACTACTGAGTAACCAGAGACCTATTTACATGCATTTATGTATTATCAGTGACTAATCCTATGTCATAAGAGGGATGCCAATTTGCATCTATCAGCCATCTCTCAAGCAACTTTTCGCACACAGGAACAGTGAAGGACAGTTCCTGGCTGACAGCACTGGATCAAGGGTACACAGCCAAACCTGAAATAGAGCACTGACAACAACAACCTTGAGACATTCCAGCAGTGGTGAATGCTTCTGCCATTGTTGAGCATATGCTAGCACAAGCGGATCATATAGAAGGCACGTCCATAATGAGGCAAACTATAGAGAATGGCATGAGATAACCTGTTACAGCTTACAGAGAGGAATTCTCCATTAAACTTCCCAAGATTAACATGCAGCTAATTTTTGGTAAAATTCAGTTCCTATTTGCCCTTCTACATGATCCACAAAAGTTGATTTCTGAAATGTATAATGTCCAGGAATTTGTGTAGTTTTGAGATTCAGGAGAGAATCAAGATTACTTACAGTGAATCATTACGATGTAATATTGAGCTCTTAAAGATGAAGATTATAGGAAATAGGTCAATTATAGTCAAAATAGTCAACCTGTGTAACAGTACACTTTATGTAAAGGTGCTACGTAATGGCATTATACAGATTGTATCTTTAACCGATACGGATATACATAGAAGCATCTTATAAATTTCAAAGGGAAAAACAGTACGTTTGTGGTTGGTGTTATGATCAGCTCCCACTGCGCAAGCATTCAATGGACTTGGATAGGAATTATGGTTTACTTCAGAGACATAGATTTTATTGGCTCAGGAACCAAACTGAGTTGGAGTTTATCTTTTACTCTTTATCATGCAATTCTTATTCCATTAGAAGTTTATTTTATTTTAATATATTCTTGAATTAATTTACTTAAAAATAAACACCAGAATCTCTTTGATGCCACAATGGCCAGAACTTCAAAGGAGTCTGTCAGTTCAGACGTTTCATGAAATACTCCTCCAAGTAGATAACTTTTTTCAATAAGAAATATGAGGAGTTCCTTTACCTTAATTATCATCATGCCATTTTGAGTACAATAAGATCAATGAGAGAAGGAAGCATTTTGCCATATGCCACAGATTAGCAAAGGACTTGAAAGGCTAAATCAGGAATAAGAAAATCTCTGTAAAACCACAGAAAAGATTGAAGCATGCCCTTTGGATCTTTGTATTATTAATCCCCTCAGTTGAATAGAATCTGAATTTGATATCAGAGTTTGTGTTAGTGACAATTGGTACAAGATGTTCAAGTAAATCACTTTAACTGCTCAATTAACTTCAAATGGTTGAAATATATAAACTGTACATTCTTATAGGAAACCTAATGGAAGATATTGTACATAACTCTTCAGAAATTAACACAGCTTTCCATAAATAATATTTCAACCTAAGTATTTTTCGGAACTGCTGGTTCAACTTGGCTTGAAGAAAATTCTACTTCACTGTCTATCTGGCTTTAATCGTGTTCTCTTCATGCAAGATGCACTTTTGTGTACTTGCACTCCTGTGTGTAATTACATCAAAGTTTTCATTTTCAACTTCTAAATCTCATTAATTTTGCAAGAAGTCATCATTTGCATCAGTCATTGCAATGAAATATCCAGGCAAAACATTTATAAAGTTAGAGGAGGAATGAGGTTGGAAATAGTAGGGGAAGTTATACAAGAGTTGGCAGAGGCTCAAGAAAGTTTGGATAACGAGTGAGAAAGTATTGTACTGGGCATGCTGTTAACCAGGACAACTGGTATACTCAAGTGACCACATGACCATAAGATATAGGAGCTGAAGTAGGCCTTTCAGCTTATTGACTCTGCTCCACCATTCGATCAGATCATGGCTACTCTGAAAATCCTCAACTCCACTTTACTGCCTTCTCCCTGTAGCTCTCAATTCCATTACTGATGGCTGTCTGTCTGTCTCAGCCTTGAATATTTTCAACCACCCAGCCTCGACAGTTCTTTGTGGTAAAGAATTCCACAGATTCACTCCCCTGTGGAAACAAATACCTCATCTCTCTTAATTGAGCAACCCTTACTCTGCAACTATGCCCTCTGGTGCTAACCTCTTCCACAAGGGGAAACAACCTGCTTGCATCCACCCAATCAAGCCCCCCAAGTATGTTATATGTTACAATATTATTCTTCTCGATTCTGAAAAGAGTACAGACCCAACCTGCTGAATGTGTCCTCAGTAGGAAATCCTTCCACACCCAGGATTAACCTAGTGTAACTTCTTTGGATTGCCTCTAATTTCAGTACATCTTTCCTTAGGTAAGGGGACAAAAATTTGTTACATTATTCTAGATGTGTTCTAACTAGTACCTCGAACAGTTTCAGCAAGATGTCCCTATTTGTTTATTCTCCAGTCCGTTTGAAATAAAGGTCAGTTCATTTGCTTTCCCAATTACCTGTTCAACTTGTTTGCTAGTTCTTTTGTGATTTATGAATGAGGACTTTCAGATCCCTCTGCACTGCAGTCTCTTTCTGTATTTAAATAGTATTCAGAAGTAATACAGCCTTTTAGCATAATGCATTCACTACTTAGTTTAGATACTCCTGAAGTGCTATACAAAACCATTGATAGGAGGACATTACAACACAAATAAGTATACTCAGCACTCTATGCCAAGGAAATCACTAAAATGCTTTTTTAAGCTATATACTACAACATATGTTATAGCTTTATAATGCTTGATAGCTTTTTAAAACTTGATGCTTTGCAACTTATGCATAAGATAAGGTTATTTAGCTAGTCAAACCTGCTCCACTAATTTGTTATTTCATGGTTGAGATGTACTGAACTTCTAACCCACTTGGTTCCATAACTTTCAATATTCTTGTCTCATGAAGTCTATAACATACTGATCTTTCAGCAGAGCTCAAAGCCAGTGTTGCTGAGGAACTACCATCACTGAAACGCAAAGCTTCAAATGGATGTGGACATTGTTAGTAGAGGATGGCAGTGCCTACCACTTTCTCTTTCATCCTTGCAGGAGGAATGGGCTCACAGCATCTGTAAAAGGGCCCAAACGTTTGTGCATGAGGGACTGAAAGAGACAACTGTGGGCACTTCCCTTCGATGCATGGAGAATAGATACAGTTCAGTTCATCTGGCAACAGAGGCCAGGTCTCAGTAATTACAGAAAGGGAGCTGTACCCGGACCCTCAACAACAGAGACGTTCTGACAAGATAGTGTAGGGTCAAGGATTGGGAGTGGAAGAGTCCATCCTGCTCATGTATGCCAGCTTTAAGCTCCTGAGCTCTTCCATGGAGAATTTACAGAGGACCAGATGTGACAGAATACTAAGTGCAAGCAGGAACTGTCCACTGAAAGTCAGAGCATACAGCCCACTTGCTGTAGCCTTGAGAGATCAGCAATGCTGATAGCACAGAAACATCTTGATCAGAGTTATGCCCACCTGGTTCATTCTTCTAGCCCATCCAATACACCAACTAAGAACTGAGGTTCTTGCCAAGATGGATGAGGGAGGCATCTCTCCAGGCATGCCCTCACCATTATCATCATCATCATCAGCAGCATCATCCTTGGATCCTCTGAGATATCTGTGCAGTTGGGCCCTGGAGCAGAGGCTGCCCCGCACTGATGCTTTTGGAGGTGCCCCTACCTTCACAGTCACAATGAGGATGACTACCCTGTGTATATTGGGCACAAGCTGACACAAGTGAGTCTGCTGTCTCCACCTGCTCCAAAACCAGAATGTCAATGTGACTGAAAATAGATGGAACTGGCCCGGTTACTGTGACCAAGACTAGTTTTCAATTCCAGGTTTTACTAATTGAAATCAAATGAAAGCAGCTACTGTGTCTCCAAAACATGAGCTTGGACTTCTGGATTAATAGTCCATTGACATTATTGCAATGCCACCATTATTCTTGATGATGCAAATGTCGCAGTTCTGCAGAAAAAGAAAGTGGCAGCCTAGGATTCATGTTATTATCAGAAGCTGATCTAAATACCTTCCCAGTGAAGTTATACCTGAGATTGTCAGGAAACAGACTTCATTTCTGAGAGTAACCTGAAATACAGGAGCCATGTTATGTAGAATAAAAAGTGCAAGTGGTATTTAAAATGTAGCACAACTAAACTGTTGGGCTAAAAATTGGATTACTTTTGGCCACAGGGCGCATTTGAGATAAGTCCAGAGGGGTTCCATGTGGAGGCCAGCAGGTAAATGTTATCGCACGGTCTGAGGGTCTGCTGCACAACTAGCTGCTTGGCTGTACAATTAGAAGTCTAATGGTGTATGAGGCTATCACAGCCAATAATAATAATGCAGCCAACCTCGAGCTTTTAAAGTCAGACTGTCCCCTTGAAAGAAAAGCAAAACTGTTGAACTGAACACAAACAGAGATTTTGGAAAACTGATCAAGAAAAACGATGCTTCAAGCAAGAGAGAGAAAGCTCCAGTTAAGTCATGGTGGGTTGAATATTCCTATATGTTTTGGCTGATTATCAATTTTGGGGAATTTCATGGAGGGTTTTCCTCTATGAGCCCTGCCGATTTTTCTCATGCGATTGCTCACTTCATTAAATATGCACCCTGCCTTCTCGGAACTGCTGTCATACAATTTTGAGTCCAGCAATGATAGAAGTGCTGATCAGAACAACTTATGGTGTTCATTGCCATTGAAACCATGTTTAAACCGCAGCTGCTCAAATGCTTCCAGGTTGGTCTGAAGTAACCGCCTAAGACAGTGCAGTGTTTGTGGTATGAAGGAATGCTCAGCAATGCTGCAAGAAGGTTAATGACCTTCTGAGATTTGCAAGGCTAAATACCCATCATCTTTTCTTTGCTACTTCATGTTGACTCTAACTCTGCCATAGCACCCACTTGCCACCAAGGCTCAAGGTCTACTACACTATTATATACAACCTCAATGGCTCTCACTGACACCATCTCCTCAAGCTACTATCCCTTCTTGCCATCTGAACTTCTTACTCACTCAGAAAACCCCAACATATTTCTCCCCTTAGTCTTTGGAATACGGCCATTAGGTTAAAGCACATTTAGTTAAACTGCTACTCCATGTTCTACATATGACGCTAACGTAGCAAAGTGCTGTTTAGCAACATATCCATCCCCTTCAGAGATAGAACTGCAGATGCTGGAGAATCCGAGACAACAAGGTGCAGGGCTGGATGAACACAGCAGGCCAAGCTTTCAATTCCTCCCACTTCCTACAGACAAAGGGGGTAGCCATGGGTACCCGCATGGGCCCAAGCTACGCCTGCCTCTTTGTAGGTTACGTGGAACAATCCCTCTTCTGTACCTACACCGGCCCTAAACCCCACCTCTTCCTCCGTTACATTGATGACTGTATCGGTGCCGCCTCGTGCTCCCACGAGGAGCTCGAACAGTTCATACACTTCACTAACACCTTCCACCCCAACCTTAAGTTTACCTGGACCATCTCTAACACCTCTCTCCCCTTCCTGGACCTCTCTGTCTCCATATCGGGCAACCACCTAGAAACCGATATTCATTTCAAGCCCACCGACTACCACAGCTACCTAGAATACTCCTCCTCCCACCCACCTTCCTGCAAAAATGCTATCCCCTATTCCCAATTCCTTCGCCTCCGCCGCATCTGCTCCCAGGATGAGGCATTCCACTCCCGTACATCTCAGTTGTCCTCGTTTTTCAAGGACCGTAACTTCCCCTCCTCGGTGGTCGAGAACGCCCTCAACCGTGTCTCCCACATCTCCCGCACCTCATCCCTCACACCCCGTCCACGCAATAAAAACCAAAAAAGAATCCCCCTCGTCCTCACGTACCACCCCACCAACCTCCGGATCCAACGCATCATCCTCCGACACTTCCGCCATCTGCAATCCGACCCCACCACCAAAGACATCTTTCCCTCCCCACCTTTATCTGCTTTCCGGAGGGACAACTCTCTCCGTGACTCCCTTGTCCGCTCCACACTCCCCTCCAGCTCCACCACACCCGGCACTTTTCCCTGCAACCGCAGGAAGTGCTACACCTGCCCCCATACCTCCTCCCTCACCCCCATCCCAGGCCCCAAGAAGACTTTCCACATCAAGCAGATGTTCACCTGCACATCTGCCAATGTGGTATACTGCATCCGCTGTACCCGGTGTGGCTTCCTCTACATCGGGTAAACCAAGCGGAGACTCGGGGACCGCTTTGCAGAACACTTACGCTCGGTTCGCAACAAACAACTGCACCTCCCAGTCGCGAACCATTTCAACTCCCCCTCCCATTCCTCAGACGACATGTCCATCCTGGGCCTCCTGCAGTGCCACAACGATGCCACCCGAAGGTTGCAGGAACAGCAACTCATATTCCGCTTGGGAACCCTGCAGCCCAATGGTATCAATGTGGATTTCACAAGTTTCAAAATCTCCCCTCCCCCCACCGCATCCCAAAACCAGTCCAACTCGTCCCTGCCTCCCTAACCTGTTCTTCCTCCCACCTATCCCCTCCTCCCACCTCAAGCCGCACCTCCATCTCCTACCGACCAACCTCATCCCGCCCCCTTGACCTGTCCGTCCTCCCTGGACTGACCTATCCCCTTCCTAACTCCCTACCTACACTCACCTTTCCTGGCCCCATCCCCGCCTCTTCGACCTGTTTGTTTCCTCTCCACCTATCCTCTCCTCTATCCCTCGTCTATCCGCCTCCCACTCTCTCCCTATTTATTTCAAAACCCCCTTCCCCTCCCCCTTTTCTGATGAAGGGTCTAGGCCC
>NC_063350.1:41995495-42052987 GCF_021869965.1 Rhincodon typus | reverse complement strand
CTCCCCACCTACACTCACCTTTACTGGCCCCATCCCCGCCTCTTCGACCTGTTTGTTTCCTCTCCACCTATCCTCTCCTCTATCCATCTTCTATCCGCCTCCCACTCTCTCCCTATTTATTTCAGAACCCCCTTCCCCTCCCCCTTTTCTGATGAAGGGTCTAGGCCCGAAACGTCAGCCTCTCTGCTCCTATGATGCTGCTTGGCCTGCTGTGTTCATCCAGCCCTGCACCTTGTTGTCTCGGATTCACCAGC
Organism: Rhincodon typus; assembly: GCF_021869965.1. Classification (NCBI taxonomy): domain Eukaryota; kingdom Metazoa; phylum Chordata; class Chondrichthyes; order Orectolobiformes; family Rhincodontidae; genus Rhincodon; species Rhincodon typus. Next base: position 42,052,733 of record NC_063350.1, on the reverse strand, counting down.
ATCTGCAGTTCCTACTATGTCTATTTCTTGGTTTGCTGTCTCAACTTCAGATTGATTGGTAATTGCTCCTATCAGTCACTCTTATGAAAGCCCATTGTTGTGCGTAACTGGTATTAAATCTTCCTGCTTTTATTGAAAGTTATGGCAGTGTCACTCTTTTGCGTATTTTGGTTTTATTGCTGTAGTTTGTAAAGATTAATTTAGAATATTAGCTGGTGCACTGTTTAGGAAAAAATATTTGCTGTAAAATGCAGTGATCCCTGTTTCAAAATCATTAGCTGACAGTGTGAAACTAATCAGCAATATTAAACATTTGGGGGCATTTCCTGTGTTTTGGGTTTTGTGGTCCAAAAAAAGACACGTTTTCATCACCTTGTTAGTAAATTTACCAGAAGTAGAAAAAGCAGGTTGTTCCATTTACTAATTATACAAGTTTGTTTTAACAGTTAGAAATGTCCAAATTGGATAAACTTCTCAAATTCAGCAAAAATCTAACAAGGCAACTTACAGAAAGTATTTATTTCATGTTTTTGTTTACACAGTTCCAGCCAAAGTTATGCTTTAATCTTTACACCTACTGTGAAGATTATGTCCTTCTTATCATTGTCATACAAGGATTGTCTCCAACAGTTTAAAAAAAACACAAATTAACTTTGTAAGTATGCAATAAGAAAAACATTTATTTCAAACGATGTTCTCTTGCACAAAAAATGCTGCAATAATTTTCCCAAGCGACACAGGTTTTTTTTTTAAAACTTTCCCTTAGGCTGCCTACCAATGTTATTAAATTTGCTTGAGGCACTTGCATCATGTATTTTGACTTTGGAAAAAAAACAAACCTTTTACCTTTTCGTCTACGACACAGAATTAGGTTTATGTTCAACATTTGAAATTTAAAACCAAATATACCTTCGCCTTTCTGCAGACATGTATCTGAATGTCATTAAGTTACACATCCATTGTCTGGGTGCAAATTTTAAATTATATAATAATGTTTAAGTTATGGCACGCCATTAGTACTTCCTAATCACATTTTCTCAACTGTAACATGTTATAGTTTTACTGTTCTGATAATATATCCAACAAATTGCACAGAATGCCAGCCTTTCCATGTCATTGAAAGCTTGCAGTTTTGCCTCAGAGGTAAGAAGGGAGGCTTTTTTCCAAACAACAGAAAGTAATCATACAGCTGATGAATCACAGAAATTAGACTGACTTTAGCATTTGCCCACAAGACAATCGAAAGAAAGGATGAGTGATAACATATTAAAGTTTCCTGACTACAGGAAATACATCAATCTAATTGATAATTCCTGTAACTGAGTTTTCTGAAAGTGGGCATCAAACATACACCAGAATCTTCCAAATTTAAATATTGATATTTATCTGTACAAAATATGTGGAAAATATAAGTTCAGTGTCACTTTAGATCAAATTAAATGTCTTACCTGTTCATTGTAGAATGAACTTTGGGTTTCACTGGTGTGGCAATATGAGGCCATGGAATTAAGCCAGTTCCATGGTGTATCCTGCCCCAGACCATTTTCCAAGAAACAGGTGTGTTGGAGAGACATGCCTGTAAGCAGAGGGTGGCCAATTCACTTTGTCGATGGTCACTTAAGACCAAATATTGAAGCAAGTTCAGATTTTCCAGTCAGTTTCTAGGTTTGCAAGGGCAACAGGGGTCCAATGTGGCTGTCTGGAGCCCATGACCCAGTAACAGATTCTGAAGCCAAAATGCTAGGTAGGCTCAGAAATCCTCCCACCCTGCCTGGGGACAGCTGCAGCTGTAGACAACCCTGTGGAGCAAGTGGTTTTCTTAAGTTAGCTTTCAAAAAGTTGCAATAAGGGTACCAATTTGGGGCAACCTTTCTCTTCCCCAATTGCCTCCTGTTAGTTCTCCATCATCAAGAGCTTGCTTATCATCTTAAAGTAGATGTAAGCTTACCTTCTGGTCACTAATTAGAAAATTGTGCAAAAATCATAAGCGAGCTTCTGTTCCCCTACAATGTCAGCTTCTTATCCCATTTAGCCTGATAGTGGGGTTCAGAGGCCACAGGGATGGCCACTATGGGGTAATATTGCAGCAATGTTTATTCATCTTTCTTTTTCCCTACGTACTTCTCCAGTTAGAACTTCAGAATGTATTGTCAAATTTTCCTCAAATGACGCGTTTCGTTTGAGTCAGTTTTTGCGTATACGGTGAAAACATTTTACAAGTAGCTACTAATGAAATAGTTGATGCACTGGTTTTAATTTTCCAAAACATATTAGATTCAGAGAAGGTTCCTTTAGATTGGAAAATTGCTAATGTCACTCCTTTATAGACAAAATTGGGGTTTGGTAGGGGGGGGGAACACAGGCAAAAAGTAGGAAACGACAGACCAGTTAGCTTAATATCTGTCATAGGGAAAATATTGGAAACTATTATTAAAGCTGTTAAAACAGGGCTTTTGGATAAAATTCAAGTTAAATCAGGCATATAAGGAATAAGTGAGTCTTTTTCAGGCTGGCAGGATGTCATGGATGGTGTGCCACAGATGTCAGTACTGGGGCCTCAACTCTTTACAATTTACATAAATGATCTTGATGAAGGGATCAAAGGTACGGTAACTAAATTTGCTGATAAAGATAGGTAGGAAAGTGCGTAGTGAAGAGAACATAAGAAGCCGACAGAGGCTTTAATTGAGTAGGCAAAGATCCGGCAAATGGACAACAATGTGGGAAAGTGTGAATTTGTCAATTTTTGCAGAAGGAATAAAAAAAGAAGCATGTTATCTACATGGTGAGAGGTTGCGGGACTTTGAGATGCAGAGAAAACTGGGTGCCCTACTGCATTATGCACAGAAGATTTGTCTGCAGGCACAGCAAGTAATCAGGGAAGGTAATAGTTTGTTATGGCTTATTGCAAGGAGAATTGAAGCAAAAGTAGGGAGATTATGCTTCAATTGTACTAGGCAATGGTAAGACCGTATCGGGAATATTGTGTGCCGTACTGGTCACCATATTTATATAAAGGAAGATAATGCATTGGAAGCAGTTCAGAGAAGGTTTCTAGACTAATACCTCAAATGAGCACATTGTCTTATGACGAAAGGCTAGAGAGGCTAGGCCTTTATCCTGTGAAGTTTATAAGAGCCAGAGGTGACTTGATTTTTGTTTGAAAGCATTTTTCCTTTTTTGGGAAAATCTAGAACTAGAGGTCATAGTTTAAAAATAAGGTGTTGCCCATTTAAGACTGAGATGAGGAAGCATTTTTTCTCTAACAGGACTGATTGTCATTGGTATTCCATTCATCAAAAGGCAGTGGCACTCTTTAAATATCTTTAAGGCAGAGGTAGATAGATTCTGGATTACTAAGGGGATGAAAGATTGTTGGGAATATGCGGGATTGTAGGTTTGAGGTTAAAATCAGATCAGCTATGATTTTACTGAATGGCGGAGTTGGCTCGAAGGCTGAGAGGCCTACTCATGTTCCTTGCTTATATGTTCGTGTAACAAAAAGTAAACCATCAAGATTATAAACAAATAAAGTTGGCAGCAGCTTTTATCACAAATATGAAACTGAGAGATGTGACGTGTATTTTTATATTGCAAGCAGCGTGATATTGGAGTGACTTGCTTTATTTTGATTCGACCTACATGAGACATTCATACAACTGTGGTAATAGCGAGAAAATAGAGGCAGTGTGACAGATTGCTATCTTATCACTGAATTGTTGAACAACAACCAATTTATCACCTAGACTGGGGTGAGTTTGTGGGGGCGATGATGACATTCTGAATGGAACATTGCAATCTTTTTTTATTGTTGTAATACATTTGTACCAAAAGCCACAAATATTGAAAATATAATTTGTATGGCTACAACTATTTACTTGTTGACTGCCTTGCAATTCATAGTAGAATGTGCTCACATATGTCATAGTGGAAATGTAATGTTCAGAAAATAAACAAATCAAATTGCAGGTAAGTAAATTAGAACACTTTGTGATAAAATTGCTCACTGTATGCTGATTGAAACAATGATCCCTGCCCAATGTGATAGAATTTGCCTTGTTTCTGCTTTGTGATTTTTTTCACATTTTTGAGAAGCTCAAGGGCATCTTCAAAAAAATGATCATTTTACTCGCAGTGATACGATCGACCATATTTTTATGTTTGATTTAAATTACTGTATTTGCCATAACTGCAGTTTCAATTGTCTCAATTTCCAAGCACAGCACAGAGACAGAAAAGGAAATAATAAAATGGGTTTACTCTCAACGTGCAAGTAAATTTTAAACGAGAGGTCAAAAGCTGAACAATCATATTCTCTTTTATAGCAATGAAGAACCAGAACAACCCCAGGAGCAACACTTAGATTTTGCACAGCATTGTTTTTCTTAGAGGTGCAGTATTGTTACTGTACATTACAATAAAGATAGGCATTAGCTTTACATCCTAATCTGGAGAATATGCCCTAATAGCAAAATTGTTTCTGTTTCTTTGTTCACACATTCAGAAAGCAAAGATTGTCTCATGGAAAATATTCTCACATAGCATGACATCTAAGTAGTCAGTCAATACATGAAGCAATAGAGAATCTTAAATCCTGGAGATGAAAGCAAATACACATCATTGAACCATATCACACAGGAGGTGACCAATCCACATGCACATGCTAGAACTTTGAAAGAGCTATCCAATTATTTCCGATCCCTCCTCCCCCCCACCGCCGCTGTAATCCTGCAATTTTAAGTCACTTTCAAATCTTCCTGTGCAATCCTTTTAAATTATGCATTCCAGATCACAGTAACTCACTGATATTCTTTTAACTTTCAATTCCATTTCGTTTTAATTTGATATAAAAATTAAATTTTACTCTTCCATTCAAAAATGGTAAATATAGATTTCAAGTGATGTGTAGACTTTGAAACAGTCACTGGGAACTAAATGTCTGGAGATTATCAATATTTAATGTGATTATTCTATTTCATTTAACTTATGTTGAATATCCTCCATGTCTTTGCTGATTATGTTGTGGATGTAACTGGGTTTACTTCAAAGTTACAGCTGGCTGAAATTGAGCTGCACATCATAAGTTGACGTAAGTTGGACTGAACATAACTGCATGTAGATGCCAGCCTAAAAATCAACTTCAAACTGGCCTGACAAATCAGACAGACAGGATCAGATAAATGGTACATCAAATCTCAAGCTCGCTACCATACTGCAGCTCATACCTTTTGAAAATTGAAGGGTTGTGCACAAAGGTTTACTCATGAATTTAACACATTGTTAGAACTTTCCAATATCAACTCACTCAGACAATAAAAATGTTAAATATTGGTTAGAATTGGTATAATTGGTTAGAATTGGAGACTTAGGGAAGACAAAACAAGTTACAGGTGGCAGTAAGTGAAATAACAAGTATGAATAAGTCTCTGACATTACGGAAAGCTTTGAACAAATCACAGGTCCCAATAAAATAGAAGTGTAGCTGAATTGGTGCTGAAGGTTTACCAGATATTGCACAGCATTGGGCCACACTGTGATGATAAGTAGTGAGCAGAACAATACAGTATTATAGCTATGCATGGCTGCACAGATAATATCCTACACACAGATCCTTGAGGAAAATAATGCATGACAAAGTAATAAAGCCATTTGTTGACTGCGTTTATCTTGAAAAGAGTATAATTATTGAGTAGGCTGAACTTAACAAGCACACCCACAGAAAAGGAAAATGTATTCATATATTTTTAAGTTATCTGTAAAGACTTAGAGAGTTGTGATTATGGCAGTTTAAAAGATGAACTAATCAATGACAAAATTATTGTCAGAGTCTTGCATAACACCTTGTTATGACCACTTGCAGTCAAGAGATGATGTAACTTTAACAAAGGCAATTCAGTTTAGCAGCCAGGCTGAGGTCAAATCAATTGTTAACTTGGGGGTGACTGGGAGAACCATATCCTCAGATAAACTGATTCAGTACAGCATGTTGATTTTAAAATCAGGAAAGTGGCCATGCAAAAGCAGGAGAGACAGGAAGCATGTTCATTAATAACCATAGCTAAATATAATCAATCAGACAGAAGAAAACACAGGTATGAAAACTGTCCTGCCAGAGAGGACAAATGTCATTTTTGCAGAAAGACAGGTTATTTCTAGGCTGTGTGCCATTTGCTTGTACGGAATATGCATAAAAAGTCTTTCAAAAGGTGACAAAATCCATGATATTGAGATACATTGCTTTGGAGAGCACCAGGAACCAAACGGAAGCTACTGAAGTGCCACTATCCCAACAGCAGGAAAAAAAAGCATTGCACTTTAAGTTAGATGCAGGTGGAACAGTTTTGCTCTTACTAAATCACAGCTGGAGAAAGGTTCTGTTGAGTCATGCAAAAAACTAAACAGGGCAGGACGTGTAGAACTTAAAGTTATCGGACAACTGAATGTGCAAACCTCCAATATTGAGAAGGAATGTTACAGTAACCATTGTGTGTGAAATAGAACAAGAACTGCTCACACTTAAACAGGAATGTATTTGCTGACTTTGATTTAATTTAAAGAATAGAATAACTGGAAAACCAAGATGATTAGCCTACAAACCTTAAACTTCAATTTCCACAGATATTCACAGGACTAGAAAAGCTGAAGACAGCATACAACAGCATATCACATCCTGAAACAAAGTCTGTTTTCACCCAGATCATTTTGATATCCAATCTGTTATGGGAAATAGAAGAAAATGGGCTCTATGTTGAAGAAAGACTTATTTATCTGTGACAGAGAAACAACCTAGTCCTTGGGGATGGTCCCAGTGGCAAAACCAATGGATCTATCAGGATTTGTGGAGATCTTATACAGTCAAACAAAACATTTGAATGCAACATTTACTCTGTCATCTATGGTTGGCAGCTTAGTAAAACTGGGAAAAAAATTTCAGTCTTCACAAACACAAACAGAAGTTGCTGGAAAAGCTCAGCAGGTCTGGCAGCATCTGTGAAGAAAAAAATCAGAGTTAATGTTTTGGATCTGGTGACCCTTCCTCAGTCTCCACAAAGTCAGATGCAAATACCTTTTGGTGAAGAGTTTAAATTGCGCTTAGTCTTAATCACACTATTGATTCCATATTACTCTTTAACCTCTAAAAGATCCCTTTTAAGATGCCAATGTCAAGCATCCTACATAGGACTAGGCAGTGTATTCTGTGACGTGGATATTGTCCTGATCTGCAGATCAACTCACACACATTGTAATACCACCATTACCTGCCAAGAATTTAACAGTAAATGCAAATCCACCCAACTGTCAACTTCTTTGGGCACATTCTGGATTCATCTGTTTTCAGAGTTAATTCACAGGAGACAGGAACAATCAAGCAATTACCACCTCTGGGACTGAGCTCCAATGTTTCATAGATACAGTAAATAAATTCAGAAGGTTTTTGACCAACTTAGCTGTCAATGAGTCACTTCAAGTCAGTTTTATGACAAGACATGACGCTGGGAGGAAGCACAACAGAGGTCTTTTGAGAAAATCAGAGAGATGCAGGTCTTATTTGATATTTTAGCTTACTATGACCCAGAATCACCAAATAACATTACTGCAAACATATCTCCTACAGGACTGGGAGCTGTGCTCTTTCAGATACAGCTGGATGAAAAGCATAGAACTTAGAACCATACAACATAGAAACGGGCCTTTTGGCTCGACATTTCTATGCCAACGAACAAACACCAAACTACACTAATCCTATTTACCTGCACTTGGTCCAATGCCCTGGCATTGAAGTGCTCATTCAGATGTTGTTTAAGTCATGCAAAAGTACCTGCCTCTGCCACCCTCTCCGTACTTCCCCCACCCTCTTGATGAAAAGTTTTCCTCAGATCTCCTCTAATCCATTTACTCTTCACTTTAAACTTATACCCTCTGGTCTTGTGCAAGTCTGCCACGGGAAAAAGATTCTCACGACCTACTCTGTCTATGCCTCTCATAATTTTGTATACCTCAATCAGATGCGCCTTCAGCCTCCTCTGCTCCAAAGAAAACAAACCCAACCTATCCCTTCTCTGCTCATAATGGAGTCTTTTCATCCCAGGCAACTTCTGCACCCCTCCAGTGTAATCCTTCTGATAGTGCGGTAACCAGAACTGCACACAGTAATCCATCTGTGGCCTAACCAATGTTTTATAACATTGAAATGAGACCTCCTTGCTCCTATATTCTATGCCCCAGCCAATGAAGGCAAGCATCTCACATGCCTTCTTAACCACCATCCACCCGTGCTGACACTTTCAGGGATTGTTGGACTTGTACACCAATATCCTGTTGTTCTTCAGCACTCCCTCCAGACCCACCATTCATTGTGTATATCCTATCTTACTAGACCTCCCAAAATGCATTCTTTCATAGTTATGAGGATTAAATCCCACCAGCCGTTTCTCTGCCTGTGCAGCTGAACTTAATTTCCTATCAGCAACAGAGTCTGAGTCGAGATATGCAGTAATAGAGAAAGTAGGATTGGCTTCTACTTGGGCTTGTGAAAAGTTTGCTGCTTATGTTCAAGATCTTCAATTCAAGTAAAGACAGAATAAAAAGACTTAATGGCACTCTTAAATTATAAAGAGAAAACAAAAATATTTTCAAAGTACAATGATTCAAACTGAAAGAGATAAGGTTTGATCCAACTACAGAATATGTGCCAGGAAAGCTGTAGACCATAGCATATGCCTTGCACAAAGCGAAATAGTTTGTGTTGAAAGTAGAGAACCATTTACATCAGCAACAACCACCACTCTTATCAGTAACAACTCAGCAACTAAATGAAAGAGATACGCAACAATCTGATGAGTAATGTCCTCGGGTCACAGTGTGCTGTGTAGAGGATGGACAGTGTGCATACCATATGTTCCTTTACTCAGGCAATTCTATGAATGGATTGGACATTACAGTGCAACTGATGATTTACTCAGCTATGATTTGAGATTGGTCACTATGAGAGTTCCAAATACTTGACATACTACAATAATTGTACCAAGGTTATTTGGGCATCATATCATGTCAAGCCAGAGCAAGGGATTCTATTTGGTGGTAAAGTCTCTCAAAATGAGTGCAAAAGGTGATATCAAGCTGTATTATTTGTACTATTCATCATCAGGAGCCAAGAGAAATCTTGATGTCATCTTTCTATCCATCGCAACCATGACAACTTCTTGGGATGCACTTCTCTGAACAGGGTCAAGATATTTTTGATGGTAGGAGACTACCACTCCTGCAGTATAGATGGCAAGCAATGACAGAAACACACTTCTGAAACAGGGATTACATTGTAGAACTCAATATGTGCAACACATGGAATCCCAGACATTAGAATGTCAGACATCAGTTTACCAATAGTTTCACATCACATGGGTTTGTCCTTACTACCAGTTCACCAAGATACCTTCAAGTAAATGGTGAAGCTGAAAGAGGAGTATGTACAATTAAATTGTTGCTGAAGAGGAACAATGATGTCCAATTTGCACTTCTGAGAATCATTGTTCAACTCCACTCCAAAATGATTCAGGACTAAGGAGCTCCTATTTGGAAGAAGACTCAGAAGTGAATACTCTATACTCCCACTCACACTCATGCAATGAGGACATGATGATGATTTAGGATGAAGTGAGTGAGAAAGAAAATGCTTATCATTCTAGCCAGACGTGGCAAATTATACAAAGCAACCAAATTACCAAACCTGAACCAAAACTCAGTTTGGACTCACGATAATGATTATTATGGACAATTTATAAATAGCCACCATATTCATGGTTCTACCTCATTCATACAGATAATGGTAAGGTGAGACAAAACACATGCACATTAATTACCACATAGAAATAACATTCTACTACATGGAAGCGATTATCTACTCAAACAAACAGGCCAGAGATATTGCGTTCATCTACCAATCCAGATGGTTACCCAACTGGTGAACCTAATTATCTGCCGATTCCCCTCTGGCTCAACAGGTCTGAGAGGACATTCAGAGGACTCAATTCCTTCCACAACCCACCTCAAGAAAAAAATCAAAGAATCCAAACTGGCTCTCTTAGTCTGAGATTTGGTAGTTCACAAGCTTTGTACTTTGTCCTAGTTCCATGTCTGTCTAGGATTACATTTCTGTCAACGTGCCATATTAGCTCAACAAGACCAAGAGCATTGTGCATGTGGGAATGAAAATAAAGCTGTAAGATTTCACATGGGGCTTGCAGTGATGACAATACAGGGCAAAAGCTAATATTTAATCTACACAAAGCTACCAACTGGCAAAATTAAACTGCGGGTTTTGAAGTTATTTATTAAAATAAGGTGAATAGACTCTTAGGACTAGAATAAGAGGAAATGTCCCCACTCAGAAGGTTTTGCATCTTTGAAATTCTTTGTACTTGTTGACTATATTTAATATGTTATAGATTATTTGGGAATCGGGGATATGGGAATTGAGTGGGAAAATGAACAGGCTGGATGGGCTACTCTTATCACTCACTTTATGCTATCAACAATTATAAAGTGATACAAACTTCTGGAAATGGATATATACTAACAAAGGACTTTTCAGTATTATGCCAGAATGTCAGATGAATTTTAAACTAGAATAACAGTATTTTGGTTATTAATGCGAATTTTGCAAAGGAGAAACTGTGGTCAGCCCAGTATTCTGAGGTGAATATTTTAGCTTATTAGAATATTCACATTGATATGATATAAAATATTTGATCCTATTTCATCGTTTTCGGTCCATTTCAATGAACTGAGCATACGTTGTAACAGACTATATGAAATACCTATTTACTGAGGAGACCAAGCTAACATTTTATCCTCACCAATAACCAACAAATCTCAAGTTAAAGAATAATCTTCATTTATAAGAACAAGGTGAAAAAATTAAAAAAAAAGGCTTCTTACCTCCCAGCTTCAAATGTGAACCAAGTAGGATCCCGCCCATATCGTCTGAGCGCACTGAGAGGCCACGAAACCAGCTTTAGTCTGGGATTGTGGATGTCCCAAAGACAGATATTCTCATATGTTATCTGTAATGTGCATTCTCCATGTACATCCAGATTAGGAGATGGCATTAAATAGACATTGAACCTTTCTGAAAAAGCAAAGCGTGGAAGGATAAAGGATCATCAATCCTTCTTCATACATCACTTATCCACACCCCTCCAATAATCAAATTGCCTTTTAACATAAGGAGACAGTACTCCAGATGTAATCTCTCGGGTGGCAACTTCTGTTTCAAAATTACATCTCCAATTTAAATCCTAAAAATAATGCCTTATCCAATGGCAATATGTTTGTTAAAACTCCTCAAAGTCTCCCTTGGTCCAATGTCACAAGTGCATGGCTATTTAGCAGAAGGTTTTGCATCTTTAGAATTCTCTGTAGATGATTAATTATTGACTATATTCAATATTTTGTGGATTCTTTGGGGATCAGCAGATATGAGAATTGAATGGACATATCAATATTAATTGTCCTTCTACCCTAAAATTGTTACCTTACATTTCTCTATATAACAATGCCTGCCATCTCTCCAATCATGAATTAAACATGTCGAGATCCTTTTGAATCTTGACATTCATTAGTTACTATTTGGTGTCATCTGAAAATTTGGACAAATTTCACTGGTTTTAGTTTCACTCACATTTGACAGCCAACTGAACACCTTCACAAAGATCATTACTCTGCTGTCTAACAACCATCCAGTTATCAGGGTTACCCCCCACACGTAATTTGTTGATACTTGCAAACATCTTTGCAAAAGAGAACGGAGGAGAAAAACTATCCACAAAGACCAACAGACAGAAACAGAGTTATAATCGTAGGGTGGAATTTAATAGAGTTGGCAATTATCTGCTCCAATGGCTGGACAGCCCATGAGAACCCAGAGTCACCTCTTTTCATGATGACGAAGTGCTAAACAGGCATTCTACTGAGCAGTGATAGACCTTTACTGAGATTAAGGATCCCCGGGGAAGGGATGAGCATCAGACCTGATCACCAACAGCTTTCTATATATCAGATGCCAGCCATTCTCCATTGCTCAACAGCATCACTGGAGGGTGTTCAGTGGCTGTTGCCAGTACTAGCCCAACTCAAAGCCTACGAGCATTATGGACCTATGCAACAGCTGAGTTGTGGTCGAAGAGGGATCAGGGGTTAGGGCTTGTGGAGGTACGGGTCAGCAGCAAAAACACAGGGCTGGCTTTCAGACAGACCGCCTTCACAACGCCAGACTTATTCGATGGCCTCAAGTGGTGGTGGTTTGGGAAGCCCATCCACAGGTCTCCATCCATTCATCTGTCCTCCTAAGTAAATATACCCAGTCACAAAATCTGCCCCAGGAGAGAACATTAATCTCAAAGCCTATAAACCAATAATGAAACACTGATTTTAACTTTTACAGAACTTTTCTTGTAAAGTTAAAGGTCATTCTTCCAGATATGGGATTCACTCTCACTCAGTGCTACCAACGAGCAATAATATTTTTCCACTTCCAATTGATACTAAAAATCCATCACTAAGCCAATGCCATCTATGATCCCTTTAGCTCTGTCAAGCCTCACTTCTCAACCATGACTGTACTATTTGGCAGGCTTTCCCTCCACAGGAGTGACAGATCAATGAATCCCGCATTATTTCAAGCATCAGCAGCTTCACTCCAGTGCTACAATACAATATGGTCCTCAAATCCTGCTCATATATCCTATATCTACTTACTTCTTTTTGGCAATTCCATTAAATGATTTGCTTTTGAGCAGCAAATGTTTATTACAGCTTATATGAATACTAAGTGATACATACCTGTTTGCTCTCTCTGAACACCAGCTGTCAACAAATCAGGTTCTCCGAGGGTGATGTCATTGAGTCTGCTGCCCAAACACTCCATGCGCAGGAGCTTGCACCATTCCTCAGCCTCAAGCTCTATAAAAACACACAGAATTAATGCTTTATCAGCAAGAGCTGAATTTTACTTCGCAGTCCTGGAAAACCTCACCAATTGAACTAATGACTTCAAACTTCAATTTACGAATTATGTTTGGATCTGAGGTCTAGCAAAGAGCAAAGTAATGCTTTATGATCATAATGTTCATCCAAGTTTCAAAAGGCTACAGTCGCCAATGGCCTTTGAATTACAATAACCTAAAATTGAAATTGAATATTTATTGATGGCCTTTAACATTAAATGTGAATGTGAATATTTTCCTTCAGACTAATCAATTGTGTGATTAGTGACTAGATTCATAGGTGCTTGCTTGATATCAGCTCAATGATTATTGGGCAGTTTAAACCTGAATAATATGTCTAAATTAGTTGTTATTATTTTACAATCCTTAATGACAAAAGGAAATCAGAATCTGTCTTTACCCCCAAGTTAAGCTTAGATGCAAAGAAATTAGCGACTTATAAAACATTACTTTTCATGGATGTATCTTAATGCTGCTTTTATTCTAGGCCATTTCATTCACCAATCATGTGAGCAGTTATGCTATATTAAAATGAACTAGAGTTTATTTTATATCCCTGATAGTGAGATTCTTGTTACTCAGAATCTATGTATGCTATAATACCTGCTGTCAACATATTATGAATGAATTGGCATCAATGGAGTTATCACCATGAATTCTTCGATCTCGAACTACTATCACTGAAAGTCCAACAGACTTATTCAGGTAATCATGCAATCAAACTCTGACCTTGTCACCACACACATGAATTATGAAGGTGATCTCAGACCATTCCGATGTCTTCTGGCTGATCTCCCATTTGCCAACTCGACAAACCTCAGTACATCCAAATCTCTGCTAGCCAACCTACACCAGCTTTGTGTTTCAACACCTTGATTTTAAAATTATCTTTGTTTTCCAAACTGTCCTTGGTGTCACCCATTTCCATCGCTGTAACTTGCTCCAGCCACAAAATCCTTTGAGATCTCTGTGCTCCTCCAATTCTGGAGATTGTGACTTCAACTGCCTAGAAGTTAAGCTATGGAATTCTCTCCATAAATCTCTCTACCTCCCTGTCCTTTAAACCATGTCTTAAAAGTTATTTTTCTGAGAAAGCTTTGGCTATTTTTTCTGATATCACTTTGCATGAATGGTGTCAAATTTTGTTGGTAATGTTTCCCTGAAACATCTTAGGAAGTTTTAATGCATCAATGTTATTTAAATTAAAAAAAGTTGTCGTTCTCTAACTCCATCACAGTTACAGTGAAAGCACCATTCTGCTGTGAGACAGTATAATGAGCCATACTTGAAAATCAAATGATTATTTAATCAATTAATACTAATCACAACGTTTTTAGCTCTCTTAGCCTCTAGATGCTTTAACATATTCTTCTGAGGAAGTACTGGGTTCACCTTTAGGTATTTGCACCACCAATATTTTGCTGTAGGGCCCTTTCTTTTTGAAATCTCTGAGCCAACAAACCACGGGCTATTGGACAGTGGATAGTACTCAAGCTGAACCTTTTGAATCCTTGTCAAACTTCCATTCACATAATTATGTAGCAGCATCAAAGTAACAAAAACCTGCCAGATATTTTCTCTCCCGAGTAGGAATCCCTAACATGGTATATTAAGATTCAAGTAAATCATGATGATATAATTCATCAAATGACTCTGAATTCAGTTGGGAATAAGTGTGCAAAGAGACAGGTCTTAGACACTGCACTAGAGAGCTGTATTTAAGAACATACCATTTATAGTTTAAATAACAGTGGTAAAGTACATAATGAGTTGAAAAGCCTTACTTAGTGATAAGGGGATAGCAACCACAAAGATGGTGTTTATGCAGACACTCATATCCTGAGGTACTCCAGACCAGTGTCTCATGTGCAGATAGCAGTATTGGCTTGAACTTCAAGATAAAACATCTACCCGCACTCTGACTGAAAGAAGGTCACCAGTCTAAAAATCCAATGTAGGATCTCACCATTGTATATTGTTCAGTACAACAGCAAGCAAAACTCTTTTTCACCACATTTTACTTGGAAATTCATTCCACATATTTATTTCCCCTTATGCAGAAAAGTCCTCCTACAACTCAACAGTCCTCAAATTCAACCAATTTTTATCTATGTCCATATTATAATTTAAAATAGCACACCAACTTGACAGATTTCTGTTCCAGATGGGGCATTTAAAATACTTCTGGAATTTCTTTACTTATACAATTGCTCTAAAAAACAATGGTAAAGGTATTTTTCAATTTTACTCATAATTCAGTCAAAGGATGATATTAAACGTCTATTGGTGCTGTTTCCAACTCTTGGATGTTTCCCTGTGTCTCGGTGACCTGAACTGAATGTTCGCATTCAAAATGTAATCTAACCATAATCTATATAGGTTCGGTTTGACTTATAATGGAACAGGCATAGTCTTCTGTTGGTACATGTTTCAATCAAACAGTTGAGAACAGGCTAGACGAGAATAGTAATGAACAATAGCCTGGAGAGGATTACTTTATCCTGGGGAATAGCACAGAGCAAGAGCTATTATTTGATTTTTGGATGGGGTATGGATAAATGTTCTATGAGGAAGGATTGATGATTCGGTGTCCTCCCATCCTTTGCTTTTTCAGAGATTCAAAGTCTATTTTATATACTGATTTATTTTCGTTTTCTTTTAAAGTATTAGACAAGTAGGCATTGATTCCTTACCCTACAGTGTTAGCTTACCACCCCTAGTTAAATGTCTCACCTCAAAGTTTCAATTCCTATCAAAAGCCCTGACACAACAACTGTTGAATGACGAGACCAAAAAAAGTTGTACATTTATCTGTATTACTTGCTTCTCAAATGCTAATTGCATAAAATGTTTACATTCTCTGTATGCCAGTATTAGAGTCATCAAGTCGTAGAGACATACAGCATGGAAACAGACCCTTCAGTCCAACTCGTCCATGCCAACCAGATATCCATCCAGATGCCATTTAAATGTTGTAATTGTACCAGCCTCCATTACTTCCTCTGGCAGTTCATTCCATACACGCACCATCCTCTGCGTGAAAAGGTTGCCCCTTAGGTCCCTTTTAAATTTTTCCCCTTTCACCTTAAACCTATGCCCTTTAGTTTTGGACTCCCCTACCCTGGGGAAAAGAGCTTGGCTATTCACCCTATCCATTCCCTCAGAATTTTATAAACCTCTGTAAGGTCACCCCTCAGCCTCCGACGCACCACAGAAAATATACCCAGCCTATTCAGCCTTACCCAATGTTTGCCTATCAATAGGATGGTGAAGCTGGCTGATTGTCAACAAGGTTCTGTCTTGTAGCTATCCTTTGATGTTTTGTTACATAACACTCTATTTTCAGGGAATTAAGTGGTGCACTCCCAAGTAGCTACTGAAGTTGGGGGTGGGGGTGCAGAATGGCAGCTATACATTGTATCACATCAAGCAGTGCTGGTGCAGTATATCTTACTTTATTTTTGTATTATATTTAAAGTTTCATTCTTCTTCTCTTTGACTAGAAAGGTAAAGCTGAGAAGAAATTATAAAGTACTCAAGTATTTACATATTTCATAGGTAGATCATATTGGTTCAGACATGTGAAAGGCACCTACCTGACTCACACGCAAAAGTTTTTGAAGTATCATCACTGAAGATGATGAGTACAGCATGCCTCTTAGTGCCCTTTGGTAGTCTTGTCACATTCTTTATACTGCTGAGGTCTGTAACCTGAAAGATAAACATTTTACAGTTCTGAATATCAATCGTTAACAATAACCCATTTCCTTTATTCCTGGTAAAGAGGGGAATGAAAATCCAGAGGCACTGAAGAACAGTTAAAAAGTTTTGGTGCATATCTACTGGGGCAAAGATCTATTCCATTTGTAATCCAATATTTGCCTTAGGAAATTCTACTAATGGCAAAAGGAAAATATTATCATCAGGAAGAACAAAAAGCAATGACATATAGCATACATTAAAACCACATTCCAGCTATGCTACTTGTTTGGACACATCTCTGGGACAGATGGGACAAGAACTGAGATTGCCTTGCTCAGAGGTAGGGACACTACCACTGTGCTACTAGACCCCTTCCACCCATTCAATGCTGCTCCTGGGAATAAGCTGGACATATACACATTAAACAGTTGATGTGACGTTTCTGTGGACACAAAGATTTCTAAGGGGGTGGATCATAGTGAGGTTATCAAGGGGTGCTAAGAGGATGGCAGATTTAATGTCTAGAAAATTCCTCAGATCTATTTCCCACCTACCGGTATCACCCTGCTGAAAGTGGGGTTTGTGTCACATTCTAGTAGGCTAGAGGGGTATGAATCAAGAGAAGAACAATGCAATTCCCTGGCCATTGAGACCTAATGAGAGGATTGCATTTTGTATTCATATTCAAAATAAAGTGCAATAGCATTCAAAAAGTTAACGTGACAAAATGACTGACATTACCAGTCATATCTAAAACAACATTATGTATCAAAAAAAGTGTTATTCATCATAAAAGGGGTGGTGTGGGGAAGGGTTCAGCAAAATCTTTCTTGGGAACCTCTGGTTAAAGAGAATGGATATTGTAAAAACAATGATTAATATAAATTATACGATTGAGTGCTGTCAGATCCCACTGCTCATCAGGATTATGAGATCTTCATCACTAGCCCAATAGCTGTTATAAATCACACTGTCATGCATTCTATTTATATCACACTTCATTTAGAGATGATACATCAGAAAATTTTGGAATAATTTATCTTTTTCTGAACAATATATCTTCAGTGAAACAGAAGAATGGTACAATGGTGTCACTGAAAATGGAGTGAAAAGTTAATGTTTAACTTTCACATCCTTGAAGCTAATTTCATTGCCCATGCACCTATAAGTCCACAATGGAAAGGACAGATGTTTGAATATTCTGTGCTACAAGGCCCAATTTTCAGTCAGAAGTATACTTTATCTAGGCATTACAAATATCGTTATTTCACTTTCATTGGACACATCAATACTTTTTTTGAACATACTGTTTGGTTTAAATCAAGTGAAAATAACATGTTGGCTTCAGCTTGAATTTATGTTTCCTGGTCAGCTGCAATCCTTATTAAGTGCCAAAACCTATAACTTAACAGAAAAGTAATTTTCCCACTTCTTGATTAGTCATATTTTTTGATTTTTCAATCACAGTCATGGCTTCCTGATCAGCCAGCTACACATTAAACTTCACTCTAATCTGCCCAAGCCAAACATTGATAAACTCCAATAACACACAAAGAAGATTTTACTGAAAACTTCTCGATAACACGATAATAGGTGACTGTGACAACTTAGCAGTGAATTGAGTGCTCACGGACTTTAGTGTGTGTTCAAAATCTCATGATCCATGTGAAGCCTATTAATAAATCACTGATAAATACTTTTGAAACTAACATTAAGTTAACATATTACTATGCTAACTCAATACACACAGAATTCTAAATGATGGTTGTAAATTTTAGATTTGATTTATAAAATGGCAGGAGAAAATAACATGCTAACTCAAAAGTCTTGCATTTATATAATACTCATGATCTGAAGAAGCCTCAAAGTGCTTTGCAGCCAATAAAACAATTCTGAAGTGTGGTGACTCACGTAATGTAGGAAGAGTGGTAGCCAATTTTTGCATGTCAAGATTCCACAAATGATGCTGTTATGATATGCTCTGTTAGCAATCAATGAGGGATAAATATTGAACCTGATGGAAGGGAGAAATGCTCCTGCTCATCTTGATGGCATCATGTCACTTTTTATGTCCAACTGTGGAGCAGACAGAGGCTCAGTGTAACATTTCATTCCAAACACAGATGGCCAAAGGTGCAGTAGTCTTCTATACCGTACTGAGAGTGTCAGCCTGAATTTTGTGCTCACATTAAAGGCATGGGACTTCAACTCACAACATTTTGGCTCAGAAGTGATAGCACTATTGTTGAGTGAAGGTTGACAGAATTTCAAGCCACAATCTCTACATGATGTTCCAAATGTTCTGCCAATGCTACTAAATTAAGACTAGCAAAAGGCAGCTTGTTGATCAGCAAGACAGGAAATGGCAGAGATTGCCATCATTTAAAAGAAGCCCTTTTTTTTAAAAGCCATTGGATACTAAAATTGCAGATATTCTACTGACAGGTTGACTGTAGCTGAAGCCATTGGGTAGAGTTCTTGGACAGGGTAAAAAAGGTTTTCACAGAGTAAATGAGCAGAAGGCAGGACTTCCTTTTACCACTGATAATCACTTGAATGTGAAGATGGCAGAATGCAGAAATAGTGAGAGCATTGTTTCTAATGTCTGGTAACCATGCAAGAAAAATAATGAATGACCTCACCATAGCTGTTTAGTTAAGTTCTCCTTTTTATTTCTTTCTTAATCTCTGCATAGTCCCACTGTGAACAAACTTTCCCTATCCATCTTCCAATATCACTGTTACAACCACAACACCATACATTTCTGCATTCCCTTTTACTTTCATTTTAAAAATCTGCTACCATCCACACAATTGCTGTTCATTCTTCTCGATCAGCATCCTATGCTGAGCTGCCTTACCACAGAAGCTTTTAGCAGGGTGAGTACTAAGCCACTTGTATTTTCCTTCAAGGGGACAACAGCAGGGCAAGTACAAGGAGTAAGGAGTTCTTTCCTCATTGCTCACATTATTGGAAAAGATTCAGTATGCAGTAGTGTCATGGAGAGGATGGATACTACAAACATCACATGTTCTGTCATCCTTCCCTTCATAATTTCCTTGTCATCTTTTCTTTCTATTGAATTATCACACACACACTCAGTGTGACAACCTCATGATGCATAGCACTAGCTCTCATCTGTCAGATCCACGTTCCCTCTTCTTTCCTAAGCCCATTAAAATAGGCAGGGTAGGATGTTTCCCTTCCTGGTGGTGGCATGAGAGGTGGAGACTAAGGAAAACAATTGGATGAGATGATTCTGTAGCAATACTCACCTCCTTGCCATCCCAACAATGAAGCTCTGAGCAAAAGGATTCTTTGGGAAAATGTTTGTCATGTCACCAACTTAAGGCTATTAAATGGTCAATTAATGGCCACAGGAAGGCATCAACTGATCACCTCCTTGTTAATCTGTCGTCCTGGCAGGTGGGAAGCTTGTTGGAAACTTGCTGGCAAGTTGGATGGAGGCCTCCAACTGATTAAACCTGAGGGCAATTAGAGACATGAATGAAGTGCAAGTGGTGGCCCCTGAAAGTCATCCTCAGCAAAGGAGTTGAATAAATAATTTGCATCGGTCTTTGCAACAGAGTACTAACCACATTCCAAATATACTAAATAATCAAGGGACAATAATGGGAGAGGAAATAAAGACAATATCTATCACTAAAGAAATAGAACTAGGGAAGCTAATGGGGTCAAAGACCAATCAAGACATGATGGATATATCCTAGGACATTAAACAAAGTAGCTACAGAGAGAATTGATGCCCTGGGAGTAATCTTCCAAGAGTCCTTATATCTGGAAATGTGCCAAAGAATTGGAAAAGTTCCAATGTAATATATTTATTTGGAAAAAAAGGAGACACACAATATGGGTAACTATAGCGAGTTAGCTTAATATGTGTTTTGGCAAAATGTTACAGCCTATTATTAAAAAAAATATAGCAGAGCATTTAGAAATACATAATATAACAGTCAGTGTTAGTACTGTTTCATGAAGGGGAACTCATGCCTGACTAATTTACGAGAATTCTTTGAGGAAATAGCAAGCAGGATGATAAAGCGGAAGCAATAGATGTAATGCATTTGGAATTTCAGGAGGCATTTGATAAGGTACCTCATGTTAGACTTCTTAGTAAGATAAGACCATGATGTTTGGGTATTATGTTAGCATGAGCAGAGAACTGGCTAACTAATAAATGATGAAGAGTTGTGATAAGGGGGTCTTTTTCAGGATGGCAACCCGTAACTAGTGGAGTGCCAGAGAGATCAGGGCTGGGGCCAAAAGGTATTTGTATTGTACATTAATGAGTTTTGAGGAATGTGAATATACGAGTTGCAAATGACACAAAAATAGGTGGGAAGGCAAACAGTGAAGAAAACAGTCTGCAGAAGGATATAGATACTTTAGCAAGTGGTCAAAAACTGGGCAGGTGGAATATTCTACGGGAAAACATAAGGTTAAACACTTTAGCAGGGAGAAGAGAGTAGCTGATTATTATTTAAGGAGAAAGACTGCACAAAGCTTCGATGCACAGAGAGATTTGGAAGTCTTTGTGCATAAATCGTAAAAAGCCAGCATACAAGTTCAGTCCAAAATAAAGAAGGAAAATGGAACGTTAGCCTTTACTTCAAATGAAGTGGAGTTTAAAATGGGGAAGTCTTGCCAAAATAATACAAGACATTAGCTAGGCCACATCTGGAGTACTGTGAACAGTTTTGAGCCTTTATTTAAGGACAGCTATACCAAATTTGGAGGCAGTTCAGAGAAATCTCACTAGGTTGACCCTGATTGTGAAGGGATTGTCTTGTGAGGAGTGTTGAGTCATTTGTGCCTGTACTTAATGACATTTTCAAGACTCTGAGGTGACCTTATTGACAGACATAAGATTGTTAAGGCGCTTGACATGGTGGATGCAGAGAGACTATTTCCTCTTGTGTTAGAGACTAGAAACAGAGGGTATAGTTTCAAAATAAGAGATCACCATTTTACGACAGAGATGAGGAGGAATTACTTCTCTCAGAGAATAGTCAATCTGTGAAATTCTTTACCACAAAAATCCAACCTCTAACCATATTCGAGGACAGATTTTTAATCAGTCAAGGGATCGAGGGCTCTTGGCAATAGGTAGGATAGTAGATCTGAGGATTATCAAATCAGCAATAATCTCATTGAATGGTGGAGCAGAGTCAATGGGCTGAATGGCCTACTTCTGCTGTTACACCTTATGTTGTTGGTTCCAATCTCCCTGAACCCAACTTCTCACTTCTGGATTCCCCAAGGAGTAGGCCTTAATTAATGCTCTCTAAGACTTAGAAGATCACAGGACACTAGTGTCAAGGCCCAAGACAGACTGAGAAACTCATCTGTGTTCTGTCCATTGTCCCTTAATGAACTGATTGACATGCAATAGGTTGGATTACCTTGACAGTGAGATGATGTGTTGGTTGCCAGCTGACATGCCTCCACCCAGGTATTGACTAAGAATGGAAAACTTGCACTCTCAGTCTTCCACAGCAGATGAAGAGAATTCCTTTGAAGGTGCACCATCACTCACTTCAAAATTTTCAAGCACTAGCACAAAAAATGAACAACCCACCTTTTGCACACGGAACACTCAAAATATTGGACTTTAACAACAGAACTTCTGCATCAGGTTACAACATGCCACATCTGACTTCTATGATACAACACTGAAACACGACAGTTATTAATGTTCACATTCCAGTATATCATAAGCCTGTAGTCAATACTTTTAAGCAAAGGATACAGACAAACTGTTAGAATGGCTGGTGCAAATCACACAACCTTTGGCATTTGAGCTACAGACTGTATAGTCTGAAGTGAATACCTAATTAAATATAGACATTCCCAGTCTTCTAGAGTATTCATGTGTCTCTTAGCTTAATGATGGGACAATACAGAAGGGCTATGGAATCTCTAGACTGCCTGCCTCCAGGATTCATTCTGAATTTTTTAAAAAATTGAAACCCAATGGGTAGCAAGATGGAAGTGGATGGTTTTTTTCACCATCCATATTTATTAAAATGGCTAAAAACATACCCCTTTCATATAAATTACACTGATCACAGGCAGTAAAAGGTACACATACATTTTGTCCAAGACAATAGTTTTGTGGTGAGTTCAATAATTACTGCACTTCTGTCTTTCAAGCAATAAATACAACCATCAGTAATAGTGTCTCTCTATGCTTCCACCTTGGAGTGAAATTTCTACAGGATCATGAATTTCATAGTCTGCTATGGTGCAGACAAGTCCAAAAGATATATCAGAGCACCATATTGATTTGCAGTGTTGTTGTCTGTCTCTTATTTTGCTTGTATAAGGACATCTTTTCATGATACAGCAATGATTATGTTATCCCTTGCAACATAATACACTAGGATGTGGGTAACATGGTATGTAAAGATCAAAGAACTCTTTGTTACTGGTCACCAGCATATACAAATATTAGCTCCACAGTACATCTGTATTTGGGCTAATATTAAACTCTTTGGTTAGAAGAGTAGCATGCTTTCATAAGCTTGCCATGCTTCAAATGGTCTGAAGTAACGTGGAGTCAGAGACCTTCGTACTCTCACGTGATTTACTATACGTCAGTGATGATATCATGAGCATATCTCTTCAAGGTATACTGTAAACTGAATGAGAGACATGACATACCATTCACTAGGATTTCAACATATTCCCAGTTGTGGGACAATCATTAGGAGGGTTGATCTGATTATTAAAATAGATTGGTTAGTTACTATAAAATGGTAGATTTTGGAACATTAAAACTCACAACAGTATTAAGTTCTGTTTACTGTGGGAGATTGAGGTGGAAGGAAATGATTCCAAGGGCTAAACAGAAAATCATAGAACAATGAGCTAGAATTACTTCATAAGAAATGTGGACGGCAGTCTCTGTACTGTGGTTCAGTAGCCACGGTTCTTTTAGTTGATCTCTGCTGAGAATCTGTAAGGAACATTATAGTTTTCCTTCATGCCCTTGGGCTAGATAAAGGAGAAAATGAGCCAAAGAACTACTGAGTTTGACAATGTCAAGGAGTTAGATTAACAGCAGCATAGTCGCTTGTTTTTTCCCTAAGCAAACTACTTTTTCAGCCAATTTATACAATGCATGGGTTCCTGACTGTTCCTTCCCTGACTTATATCATCGTTCCACAGATGCGGAAAAGGCATATCAAAACCTTATTTCTGAAACCTGGTCTATGAGAGTGGATCATTAAGTGAGCTGGAAATTCAGCCTACTGCTGCAGAAATGAGACCACATTATCAAGCAAAAACAGAAGCAAACATCAGGAAAAGTGCATGAACTGGAAGCTGCTTGATATCACAAAGTAGACATTGAGATCTGTTTATAGGGTAAATTAGAGGAATCTCTTGTGGAATTTTGATTGATCTGAGAGCAGATAGTTAGACAGTCAGGATTCTTCCACATACTGTGAACTAGGTTACAGGCAGGAAGAAGTGGTGTGGATGTTTAGTAATTGGGGTTTGTTACTGATGAGGTTGGAGGCCTTAGGGAGAAACCATGACTATGTGGGCTTATCAGGCTAGCCCGAAATCCTGGAGTCATGGCTAACATCACAGAAACACCTGTAAAACATCAAAACATCTAAAGACACAATACTAGTGTTGACTATTACACCAAAAACTTGGAATGCAGCAGTAGCTGCATCTCAAATACATTATTGGAAACCATGATCCTTCACACCAAAATAAGACATGATGAAGATTACATTTGTCAAAAAGTCTATTTATAGTCCATTAAAAAAATGTTTTCTTTTGGTAATCATTCAGTATATTAAGTCTGGAAGGATGCAAGTTGGGTGAGGTGCTGAACAGGCAGTCTTGTATCAACCTTCTGCTATGCTACCATTGGACATGATGGCGTGTATTGAAGTCAAAGGCCATAAGATTCAATACTGCCCAACCAACACTATTGACAAATGTCAACATTAATTTAATAGAGTTCCAAATAGTTAACCCCAATTGTTCTTTCAATGCCTTGCAATATCTCAAGCTATCATCCTAGGGAAAAACAACACATTAGCATAAGCCTCTTAGAAGTCAGCAATTGCTGTGCAGCGAGAACCACCTTCAAAAAAAATTTAGACAGTAACAATATTTCCTCCTTTATCAAATTTTCATGCTCCATCACTTGAACATAGGCTATAATTATCCACTTGGGACCAATGTTGCCTCTGTTATCTTTAGACGATGTACGTATATGGAAGACATTCATTACAGATTAATGTATTTATGCATTACTGTGCCTTTTTTCCTTAATTTATATCATTATAATTTTGACAAATAAATGTGAAATGTAACCATATAGATGAATTCAAGTTATATATAATTAAAATAATTCAATAGCCACATTTATTAATTTAGCTTGTATTTATTATTAAATGTTTTATATTTTTTTCTTTGTGCTTATTAAATACATGAAAGAAATACTAGATATTTACTATTTACTTGAAACAAGCTATACACATAGAATTTGAGCAATATCACAAGTTTCCCTCCCAAACCCTTCCGCTCACCCATATTATATCATAAGGGTCTTTTGCACGCGAAGATAATCTTTCACAGGAGCTGTCTTGTGATGCTCCAGGCACTTCATATCTTTATCTAGTCAATGAGTGTCAGGGAACTTTGGAGGAAACATCACACCCCAAGTCAATCAATTCCTCAGCTATTGTTGATACCCCACATCAAATCATCTAGCAAGTGCTACAACAAATATTAAGTATTCTGACAGATCAATTTTTCTTTTCTGTGCCTTTCCTGCATTGTCCAGAAAGCTAACTGCAGGAGTCTGCCAATTGTAATTCACAGCAAGCACAGCAGTGTACCTGGGTGTTCATCCTACTACTATCTGTGGGATTTTACCCGACTTGATATGGTTGCTGTGTTTGTCTCCATCATGGAGAAATGGTCTCGTTGTACATGAAGTGCTTTAAGATGTTTCAATTTCCAAAAGTGCAAGTCCTCTCTTCCCCTGAGCCCTTCCAAAATCCAGTCTCTCAGAATCAATAACATTACAAAGATTTTTTTCATATTTTAATAAATTGATGAGTATCAAGAAAACTAAGTGATGCATGTATAGAATCTTAATCAGACTGATGCCTCCCTGTTCAATGTGTTAGACACAGTGAACTACAATATTCATTTCATATAACCTGCGCAGTTCTAAATATTTTTTTCCTATTCATAAATGACATCTGCAATCCACGATAGCCTATTGATGTTAATTCAAGATTGTTTATGGTTATTGCAGATTATACACACAGATACAAATATTTCTGTATTCAGTGTTGACAATTTGACTCCCTTGTTAGTGAAAAACCAAAATTCATGTTTTTGGTAATTCAACAAACAAATCTGCTTGTCATAAGTTTCTCACGGAATCAGTAGAAAGTGAAAAATCTTAAGATATCCAGAAATATTTAGACTATTTGATGTGTATTTTATATGTTACATGAAAATGAGACAGCAAATGTACAATATATGTTTTACATTATAATAAATAAAACATTTGGAAAGGATTTTTCTTCAAATTTAGGAAATTAAAGCTGCTAAAATACTCAAACTTGTGATTATAAAAATGTTATTAAAGACAAATATTAATTCTAATCCTGAAATAAAGTTAGTTGCATCTTGTAGTTCTGAAAATGAAACGTCTGATTTAAAATGAACTGCAGCCATACCATTTTGTAATTTTTTAAAATCTCTGACCATTTTATGCACGCACTGAGTAGTGTTATGTTCCAAAATGGACCAGGAGGACAAAGCTTTAACAGCAGGAGCTTTATTGTGGAGATATTTAGGCAGAAAAGGTTAAACTGGAGAAACTCAGCAGTTCTGACAGCATCTGTAAGAGAAGAGAGAATTAATGTTCTGAAGAAGGGTCACTAGACCCAAAATGTTGACTCTGCTTTCTCTCCAAAGATGCTACCAAACCCGAGTTTCTCCAGCAATTTCTATTTTTGTTTCAGATTTTCAGTTCTTTGTTTTTTGCTTAAAATTAAACTAAGCTGTTTCCTGCCCAAGATGATCACTAACAGTATTAGATCATGTGATCAGACTCTAAACAGTCATAGTGTCAGAGGTATGGAACAGGAACTGATCCTTCAGTCCAACTCATCCATGCCGGTCAGATATCCTATATAAATTAGTCCCATTTGCCAGCATTTGGCCCGTATCCCTCAAATCCCTTACTATTCATATACCCATCCGGATGCCTTTTATATGTTGTAATTGTACCAGCCTCCACTACTTCCTCTGTCAGCTCATTGCATACATGTGCCACCCTCTGTGTCAAAAAATTGCCCGCTAGGACCCTTTTATATTTTTCCCCTCTCACATTAAACCTGTGCTGTCTAGTTTTGGACTCCCATACCCTGGGCAAACTCTGTAAGGCCACCCCTCAGCCTCCGACGCTCCAGGGAAAATAGCCCCAGCCTATTCAGCCTTTCCCTATAGCTCCAAACATCCAACCCTGGCAACATCCTCATAAATCTTTTCTGAAACCTTCCAGTTTCATAACATCCTTCTTGTAGGAGCGAGACTAGAATTGCACGCAATACTCCAGAAGTAGCTGAACCAATGTCCCGTACAGCCTTAACATGATCACTCAACTCCTGTACTCAATGCACTGACCAATAAAGGAAATCACACCAAATGCTTTCTTCACTATCCTATCTACCTGCAACTCCACTTTCAAGGAACTATGATCCTGCACTCCAAGGTCTCTTTGTTCAGCAACATTCCCCAGGGCCTTACCATTAAGTGTATAAGTCCTGCTCTGATTTGCATTTCCAAAATGCAGCACCTCACATTTATCTAAATTAAACTCCACCTGCCATTCGTTGGCCCATTAGCCCATCTGATCAAGATCCCATTGTACTCTGAGATAACCTTCTTTGCTGTCCACTGCACCTCCAATTTTAGTCTCATCTGCAAAGTCACTAACAATACCTCCTACGTTTACATCCAAATCATTTATATAAATAACAAAAAGCAGTGGGCCCAGCACCAATCCTTGTGGCACACTGCTGTTCACAGACCTCCAATCTGAAAAGCAACCCTCCACCACCATTCTCTGCCTTCTACCTTTGAGCCAGTTCTGTATCCAAATAGATAGTTCTCCCTGTAGCCTTGCTAACAAACTACCATGAGGAACCTTATCAAATGCCTTATTGACGTCCATATCGATCAGATCCACCGCTCTGCCCTTGACAATCCTCTTTGTTATTTCTTCAAAAATCTCAATCAAGTTAGTAAGACATGATTACCCACACACAAAGCCATGTTGACTAACCCCAATCTGTCCTTGCCTTTCCACACACATGTAAATCTTGTCCCTCAGGATTCTCTCCAACAAGTTGCCCACCACCAATCAGGCTCACCGGTCTGTAGTTCTCTAGCTTTTCCCTACCACCTTTCTTAAATAGTAGCATCACATTAACCAACCTCCAGTCTTCCTGCACCTCACCTGTGGCTATCGATAATATAAATGTTTCAGCAAGGGGCCCAGCAACCTCTTCCCTTGCTTCCCACAGAGTTCTAGGGTACACCTGATCAGGTCCCTGGGATTTATCCACCTTTATGCATTTTAAGAAGTCCAGCATCACCTCCTCTGTAATTTGGACATTTTTCAAGATGTTGCTATTTATTTGCCCACATTCTCCATCTTCCATATCATTCTCCACAGTAAACACTGATGCAAAATACTAGTTTAGTATCTCACCTATCAGTTGCGGTTCCACATGTAGATGGCCTTGCTGATCTTTAAGGGGCCCTGTTCTCTTCCTGCTTACCCTTTCGTCCTTAATGTATTTGTAGAATCCTTTTGGATTCTCCTTAACCCTATTTGCCAAAGCTATTTCATGTCCCCTTTTTGCCCTCCCGATTTCCCTCTTAAGTAAATTCCTACTGCCTTTACACTCTTCTAGGGAATTACTCTATGCCTGCTGTCTATACCTGACATATGCTTCCTTCTTATTCTTGACCAAAACCTCAATTTCTCTCGTCATCCAGCATTCCCTACACCTACCAGCCTTACCCTTCACCGTAACAGGAACATACTGTCTCTCAACTCTCATTATCTCGTTTTTGAAGGTTTCTCATTTTCCAGCTGTCCCTTTACCTGCAAACATCTGCCCCCAACCAACATTTGAAAGTTCTTGCCTAATACCATCAAAATTGGCCTTCCTCCAATTTAGAACTTTAATTTTTAGATCCCGTCTATCCTTTCCCATCACCATTTAATTGGATTATGGTCACTGGCCCCAAAGTGCTTCCCCACTGACACCTTAGTCACCTGCCCTGCCTTTTTCCCCAAGAATAGGTCAAGTTTTGCACCTTGTCTGGTTGGTACATCCACATACTGAATCAGAAAATTTTCTTGTACATACTTAACAAATTTCTCTCCATTCAAGCCCTTAACATTATGGCAGTCCCAGTCTATGACTGGAAAGTTAAAATTCCCTACCATAACCACCCTATTCTCACAGATAACTGAGACCTCCTTACAAACTTGTTTCTCAATTTACCGCTGACTTTTTGGGGAAGGGAGTTGAGGAACGGGATGTAGTCTATAGTACAATCCCAATAAAGTAATCATTCCTTTCTTATTTCTCATTTCCACCCAAATAACTTCCCCGGACGTATTCCCACAAATATCCTCCCTAAGTATAGCAGTAACATTATCTTTCATGAAAAACGCCATTTTGCCTCCTCTCTTGCTCCCCTTTCTATCCTTCCTATAGCACCTATACCCTGGAATATCAAGCTGCCAATCCTGTCCATCCCTGAACAACGTCTCTGTTATTGCTATGATATCCCAGTCCCATGTTCCCAATCATGGATTCAGTTCATCTGCCTTACTTGTTAGGCCTCTTGCATTGAAAGAAATGCAGTTTAATTTCTCATTCTCTGCTTTGTTCCTGCCTGTCCCCACTGCTTGACTTACTCCTTTTCCCAACTGTATCAATGTCAGACTGCCCTCTTTTCTCATTATCTCCCTGGGTCCCACCCCAACCCCTTAGTAGTTTAAGTGCTCCTGAGCAGCTCTAGCAAATCTCCCCACCAGTATATCGATCCCCTTCCAACTCAGGTGCAATCCGTCCTTCTATCCCAGAAGAGGTTCCAATGATCCAAAAATGTGAATCCTTCTCCCCTGCACCAGCTCCTCAGCCATTCACTCATCTGCTGTGTTCTCCTATTCCTACCAAATACTTACAAAAATACATGACAAACAGGATTTTCCTCTGGAGGTGGGAAACTGCAAACAGGACTGTTTAAATCCCAAACCTGCACTTGAGAGCAAATATTGGAATTTTGAGAGTCTCCCCTTTATTTGTTATGGAGACAGATATGCTGCCCAACTATTAGTGGCAAAGGGCTTTCAACATCAGAAAACTAATAAGAGGAGCTTGGGAGCATCAGCAAGTTGTTGTGATTGATAAGGGAGTTTCTTAATCCCTCACTAGCTTTTTAAAACCTCAATTGAAAAAGAAATGGTCCCTGTAGTCAGGCCAACAACATATGAGATGAGGGAATGGGAGACACTCTACAGTGTGCCATTTGGCAGTTCTCACACCCAAATAGTACCTGAGGGCCTCACAGCCTATCTGAAGTTTAGACCTTCATCTGCCACCAGTTGCCCATCTCCAGGGACCTACATGGATAGTACAGGTTTAGAGGGATATAGACGAAACACAGTCAAATGGGACTGGTTCAGCTGTGAAACCCGGATGAGTTAGACCAAAGTGTCTGTTTCCGTGCTGTATGAGTCTATGATGCTTAATGAAGATAATTGGCTACCCTGCCACGTGGGATTGAGTAGCACCATTGGTCCTAATCAAGCCAATGACAAGGTCAGTAACGATTCCTGCACCATCCAACTCCAATCCCAGCCCCTGGTGGGACCTGTCACCTTCTCTGGGGAACAGACGGGCAGCTATCCTTATTCAAGAACTCATGTCTTCAGTTCTCTTGAACCACCCCTGCTGTTAAAAAAGAATGCCAATGAGTGACCCTCAAATCATTCTCTCCTCACGCTTTCTGGAGAAGATGTTCTATTAGTTGTCAAGCTTGAAGTTTACAAAATTATGAGAGACGTGGAAAGAATAGATAGTCTTTTTCCGAGGGTAGAATTGTTAATTATTAGTGGACATGGGGGGTATAAGTTTAAAGGAGATGTGATTTTTGCACAGAAGGCAGTAATGCCCAGAATGCCAGAGGAAGTGGCGGAGGTGGATACAATACCAATGTTTGAGGGGCATCTTAACAAATACATGAATAGGCAGAAAATGGAGAGACAGCGTAAAGGCAAAAGGTTTTTAGTTTTGAAAGGCATCACCTGTTAGAGCAGTCATGGTGGGCCGAATGGCCTGTTCCTGCGATGTACTGTTCTTTGTTCTTTGACATCAAATTGTTAAGTTCTTAATATATTTTTAAAAAATAATGATCACAGGGATCTCATTAATCCAAAATTTTAATAAAAGTGTAAGACAAGGAAACAGACCTTTTTTTTTCCTTTTAGGTCTGTTTAACAATTCAGTAAGTTCATGGCAAATCATTCACTTTGATCTTAGTCTTAAATATACTCCTTATTTTGGAAACTATAATCTGCATAAAGTATTCTAAATTAAGTACTTAATTTAAATAGAGTCTTGTGGATTGGGACAGAAAGAGAATTTACAAACTTCTACTGTCAGAAACAAAATAACAAAATCTGATTAAATCTCACTTCCTATGGGAATCTATCCATGTCTCATCCTGACCAAACAAAAGCTTTTTACTTATGCACTTAGTGAGTGTTTTGTCAGCCATTTATAATCAGATTTACTATCTTAATGCAGTCAAACATCATTCAGACCAGCATGTATCTGATTTCTGGATTGTTTGTACTAGCAATTCACAGGTATTTATTTATTTATGTTTTGCCTGAGAATGTCACAGGGTGCCAAACAGGCAATTTTCTGCCACAATCTTTTATTCTGCCCTAATTATTTTTCCCATTCCTCTTGAGATGTGCTGAATTGAGAGTGTAATTTGTCTGGCACATGCAAATGACACCACTTTCCTCTGGCTTCTAATGACTTTTGTTCTGCTCCAGATCCCAGGCAATACTATTTTTACAGCATTACTAAACTGAACTCATTAACCCTCTGTGATCACATTGCTAATGCCCATGGAAATAACTAGAAACAGTCCGAAAAAAATTATTGGTTATTAAGTACACTGTTGTAGAATTTAAAATTAGATAATTACCAAGATGTAGCAGAAGTAGGCCATTCAGCCTATCAAGACTGATCCGCCAATCAACGAGCTTATGGCTATTCCTGATGATTCTCAACTCCACTTTCCTGCCTCTTCCTCGTAACCTTTGATTCCCTCAACAATTAAAAATCTATCTGTTTCAGCCTGAATATACTTAACAATACATCTCTATAGGAACAAAGTCAGAAGTTGCTGGAAAAGTTGCTGAAAAGCAGGTCTGGCAGTATCTGTGAAGAAAAATTAGAGTTAACGTTTTGGTCTGATGACCCTTCCTCAGAACTGATGACAGCTAAAAAAATGTTGGTTTATATGTAGAAGATAGGGTGGGGGAAGGGGGTAAGGAGTAAATGATAGGTGGGGATAGAGCCCAAAGAGAGAGAAGAGCAGTTGGACAGACAAAGGAGTAGATAACAATCTGGCTAGGAGAGTGAATAGTTGTTAATGGAGACTGTTAATGGCTAACAATAGTGTGTAATGGCAGACCGTGTGATAACAAGGCCTGGTGTGTGGGGTAGGGGGCTAGGACATGGGAGAGTTCAGGCCCTAAAATCATTGAACTCAATAGAGTCTAGAGAGCTGCAGGGTCCCCAAGTGGGAAATAAGGTGTTGTTCTTTCAGTTTGCACTGAGCTTCGCTAGAATCTTGGATATGGAGGAGGCAGGAGTTACACCTACAGCAGTTGCAGGGGAAGGTGCTGTGGGGTGTTGGGAGTGAAGGAAGAGTAGGTCAAGGTGTCCCGGAAGGAATGGTCCATGCAGTAGGCAGAAAACGAAGGGAAGGGGAATGTGTGCCTGGTGGTAGCATCTCGCTGAAGGTGGTAGAAACGGCAGCTGATGATCTTCTGGATGTGGATACTGGTGGAATGGAAGGTAAGGACAAGGGAAACACCATCGCAGTTGCGGGAGGGGAAGAGGAGGTGAGGGCAGACATACAGGTGATGGGTCGGACCCAGTTGAGGGCCCTGTCGACAATGGTGTGTCAAAAGAGCTGGAGGATGAAGTGGAGTGGTGCAACCCTGAGCCAGTGTAATGCAACGCTGTTGCAGAGAGAGTTTGTCAACAGGGCCCTCAAACATAGATTCCAGATGAAGGATCACTTTACCTGCACTTCCCAGAAATTAGTCTACTGCATTCACTGCTCACAATATGGTCTCCTCTTTGGGGAAACAAAACGTAGACTGGGTGACCACTTCACAGAACATCTACATTCTGCCTGTTAAAAAAAGACCCTGAGCTTCCATTTACCTGCCACTTTAACACACCACCCTGTTTTCTAGACAACATCTCTGTCTCTGGCCTGCTGCAGTGCTCCGGCAAAGCTCAGTGCAACCTGGAAGAACAACATCTCATTTTCCACTTGGAGACCTTACAGCCCTCCGGATTTGATATGGAGTTCAATAATTTTAGGGCTTTGTTATCTCACAGTCAGCCATTACATACTACCTATTGATAGCCACTAATAGTCTCCATTAACAGCTATTCACCCTCCTAGCCAGATTGTTATCTGCTCCTTTGTCTGTCCAATGGTACTTCTCTCTCTTTGGGCTCTATCCCCACCTATTGTTTACTCCTTACCCCATTCCAGCACCCTACCTTCTGCACATAAACCAACATTTTCCCAGCTACCATCAGTTCTGAGAAAGAGTCATCAGACCGAAACGTTAACTCCGATTTCTCTTCAAAGATGCTGCTGGACCAGCTGAGCTTTTCCAGCAGCTTCTGTTTTTGTTCCAGGTCTATAGCCCTTGATGATAAAGAATTCAACAAATTCACTACCCTCTGAAAAGAAACTTCAGAAATCGATTAGGCAATCCCTTGTTCTCAAATTGTGCCCTCTCGTTCTAGACTGTCCCACAGGGGAAATAACTTTCCACATCCATCGTGTCAAGTCCCCAAAAAACCAAGTGTGTGTGAATAACGTGACTTCTCTTTTTTCTAAACTCCAGTGGTTACAGGCCTAATCCATTCAACCTGTCTTCAAAAGACAGACCCTTCATACCCAGGATCAGTCTAGTGAATCTTCTCTAGACAGCCTCTAATGGCAGTATATCTTTCTTTAGATAAGGGGCCCAAAACTGTTCATAGTATTCCTTCTGTTGTCTGACTAGTGCCTTGTACAATTTTAGCAAGTCTTCTCTATTTTCATACACAGTTGCCTTTGAAATAAACGACAACATTCTGTTTGTCTTCCCTATCACTTGAACCTCTATGCTGGCTTTTATGACTTGTGCATAAAGGACTCCCAAATCCTTCAGTGCTGTAACTTTCTGCAGCCTTTCTCCATTTAAATACTATACAGCTTTTGTATTCTTCCTGCCAAAGTGTGTGACCTCATAGTTTCCCACAGTAATTTCCATCTGCAAAGTTTTTGACCATTAACTTAACCTGTCTATACCCCTCTGTAGACTCTTTCCTCACCACTTGCCTTCTAACCTGTTTTGCTTCATCCACAAATGTGGTTAATATACATTCACTTTCCTTATCTAGGTCATTAATATATATTGTAAATAATTCCTTGGGGCAAGAGAAAAAAAAATACAGGCTATTGAACAAAATGCTCAAGAACAAATTAAGTCAAATTGAAATATGATTAAACAAAGTCTCTTATAATGAAAGCTACTGTTTATAGAATGTAATCAGGTGTGATTTTGGCGAAACCCCCCCTTCAATAGCAATTGGAACAAATCCAGATCCTGCTGTTCTGAGAATTTTAGCACAAATCATGCAAGAAAAAACTAGGAAAACCTGATGCTTAAAAGACCTTCTGAATTGTCTACTTATTTCAACTGATTATTGTTTAGAAGCTGGAACTTTCAAATGCCTTCCCAGATCTATGGGGTGCGAGTTGTTTTAATGAATAGTTTTCATTATGATTACCACTGAAAACTAATGTGATAAACCATACGTGTTCTATGACCATAAATTTTCTGTCAGTAGCTGCAGCTCAGTTTGTAGCACTCTCATCTTGGAATTAGACATTCCAGATTTAAATGCCACTCTAGGAGTTGGGCACAAAAGTCAAGACACTACAGTAGATTGTATGTGACTAGTACCCATGCAGCATTCCCTGGGGTATTGGTACCCAGTGTCCAACATGAAAGTCCTTCAGAGCAAGAAGGGAGTTGAATTCACACGTAACTGTTCTGAGTTCCATGGCAAATTTTCTTGGCATCTAGCTTGTTTGGTGAGTTTGGTCAATATATTAGTGAGGCAGGTTGGCTGTCAACAAGACATTTAACTAGCAATAATCGCCTTAATTGGAACTCGCCATTGCCTAGTGAGAAAATTGCTGTGATGCTTGTCAAAAACACGAAAGATGGAGTGACGGTCTCCTGATGTCAAGAGGGACAGCGTCGGATTTCTTGTATGATTCTACCACACATTTCACCATAGCCCGTGTCACTCAGACTCCAACAAGATCCGACCCATGACGCTATTTTGGAACATTGCAGGCGAGTTACCCCTGATGACTCGGCTAATATTTATCCTTCAGTCAACATCACACAAACAGACTGCCATTATCGCATGTATTCTTGAGGGAGCTTACAATGCACAAAGTTAGCCACCTCTGCTCGCTGTATAATAACAGTGGCTACATTTTAAAAATACTTAATCTGCTCCAAAGAATGTTGAGATGAAATGATGATAACACTATATAAATGCAAATCTTAGTTCTTTTTTTCCTCCTTTCTATATTGAATCAAAAGCAGATC
This sequence comes from Rhincodon typus, assembly GCF_021869965.1. NCBI lineage: Eukaryota > Metazoa > Chordata > Chondrichthyes > Orectolobiformes > Rhincodontidae > Rhincodon > Rhincodon typus. The sequence continues at coordinate 42,016,994 of NC_063350.1, read as the reverse complement.
ATTTTTCACGACAACTGGAAGCATTAATCAAACTGGGAAGTATTCTTATGAGAAGGACAAAATATAAATGGACAACTAAGGAAATCCAGAATGGTACCAAATTGAAAGAAATGTCATGCATTGTGGTGAAAATTAATGGGCAGCTACAAGTTTGGGAAAATTCCAGAAACCAGCAAAGGATGATTTAGAAAGAAATATCAAAATAGACAGTATAGGATTCTCCGAGTATGTAAAATAGAAGTGAGTATAGCTGTTATGAGATTGGATGATGAATAGTGGGAATCAAAGAAATGACTGAGACTTCGAACAAGCATCTTGTGTCAGTCTTACAGCAGAGGCACATCTCAGAAGGAGTTGAAAATCAAAAGACAAAGGGAAGTAGGAGGTTAAAACAATCATTGTCATTAGAGGAAAAAACATTAAGAAAACAAATGGAACTAAACAGATGCAAGTTCCCAGGCCTGACGGCTTGCATCCTAATGTCTTAAAGGGAGTTACTTCAGAGATAGTGGAATCATTGGTCCTACTCTTCCAAAATGTTCCAGATTCTATAAAGGTTTTGTCAATTTTAAAAATGATAAATGTAACACTATTATTCAAAAGGGCAGGGAAGCATATAGCTAAAAGCCAGTTAACCCAACGTTTGTCACTACGAAAATGCTGGAATCCATTATTAGGGATTTAATATCACAGCATTTGGAAAATTACAATAAAATCAAGCAGAGTCAACATGGTTTCATGGAAGGGAAATAATGTTGGACAATTTTATTAGATTTCTTTGAGGATAAAAGTAGGGTAGATAAGGGTGATGTAGTCTATTTGAACATGCAAAACACAATTAAAAAATGTGCCATATTACAGCTTTTGATATTGGGTATAATACATTAGTTAGTAAATTTTCTATCCATGCTAACAGATTTGGGATAAATGGGTCATTTCTGTTAGGAAAGTCCGAACGTGTGGGATGCCACAGAGATCAGTGCTGAGCTCCCAGTTATTTATGATTTATATTAATGACTAGGATGAAGGTATGTATGGTATACCCTGGCCAAATTTTCTGATAATATAATTTGCTGTGTTACCTATCTTTAAAGCGAGAATGCCAAGAATTTCGAAAGTGATTCATGTAAATTATAAGTAAGCAAGAAATTAGCACTGGAATATTATGTGGGAAAATATGAGGTTTACTAATATGGTTAGAAGAATTGAAAAATGGATTATTTAAATGGAGAGAGGGAGGGACGAACTCCAGAATGCTGCATTACATAGGATTGTAGGTATTCTCATATATGTATCACAACGCGCTTGTGTCGTGAATAATTATGATGAATGGAATGGTTGTCTGTGGATGCAGTGTAGAAGTAGGGAATGAAGCACAGATCCATACTTCACTGAGTAGTAATGTTGAGTGGCCATCTAAAGGCATTCTACTTAGTTTTCAGAGACGTGTTTTTAATCCAAACTGGTACTGTCTCAATGATTCTTCTTCTTTGAGATCATGCAAAGACAAATCTCATGGAATCTATGCAAGCCTGCGGAATACATCTCTGACTAGGAATTGTTTCCATCCTGCATCCAGTTGGTGTAATTTAAAGACCAATAGCCTCTTTTTATTCCGCCTTTGTTGGCCACACAGAACCTCTTAATATGAACTGGTTTGTGGAGAAGCCATTGATATGATCCCAAAATGACTTCCTCTGCCCTCTTCTACATGACAATGTGAATGACATTAACCTTATATTCAGGTGGAAATACTGATTAGCTATCTTTGATCCCAACTCCTTTTCACATTAAAAATAAATTGATATTCTGCTGCACAATATTTTACAAATCAGTGCCTTCAACAACTCTCCATAACTTTGGCAGACTCAAAATCTACTTAATTCAAATCCAGGGTCAGTGGTGATAATCTCCAAGCATAAATAATCTTCCTCTTGGTAGAACAATCTAAGCCAAACTTACTGTCAAGCAGATTTCAGAACAGGTCAGACAACACCCTTCATTTACTCTAAGTTTAAGATTACAATGCCAAAATAAATTTTCATAAACCTCATCATTGTACAATAGACTAGAACAGAATAGAAATTTATTGTCACTTGAAAAATACAGTGAAAAGTTTCGTATGTTGCCCCACCACGGCACCTACATCAACGACAGAAGTCGTACATAAGTTTAAAAAAAAAGTAAAGACAAAGTTCATCACAGGTCAGTAAACAACTCCTGGGCTTGGGGAAAGCTGATCAAGGAACGATGGAATATCCTGAAGATTCAGCCAGGACAGGACCACCATGCCGGGCAGCTGGAATACTGGGTCAGAAGCCACCACCGAAGAAGTTCGCCATGCCAGGCTGAGACCACCATGCCAGGCCACTGGAATACCTGGAAGTTGAAGAAGAGCTCCACACGGGCAGAGACCGCCACGTCCAGCCGAGACCACTTTTCTCCTCCTCCAGGTGCCCAGGCCTAGCTGCCGACTTGAAATGGAGCCGACTTCAAAAATTCTATCCTCTTTAATAACTATCTTACAATTAGTGTATTACATACAGTACAAATAACATGCTTCTCCCATGCCATCACATTTTCCATCATACAGTCGATATTGGCAGCATCTCAATGTTTAATCTGTGTCAAGTGCATGTACCTGTTAAGACACAAAGTTCTTTTTATGGTGATTCTTGAGGAGGAGAAGTTTTTTTTTATTTCCCTAAACTTGATAAAATGCTGACATAATGTTTGATTCTCCATCCTTTCATGGCTGCCGAATGTTTTTAATGTTTAAACATGCAAAAATTATTCAGCTAAACAACCATGTGGGTTGCTCTTTCTCTTTCTCATTGCTTTTAGAATGATGTTGAAATTTTGGATTGTATCTTACCAGAAAATGGTTCAGTGTTAATTTTGGTGAGTTTTGTGGTGGGGCTCTCTCCACGAGCACTGGTAGGTTTTCTCAATCTACCTTCCCAAACTATTCCGAGTAATAATGTATCATGTCCCTAAGGCATGCTATTTTTGGTTTTCTCCCACTCGTCACATGGCAGAAATACTGGGTACTGCTAGGAAATCCTGACACCCCAGTGCCATTGGTTAAAGCTCAGCTGTACAACTAGTCAAGCACTGGTAGTCCACTGCTGCCCTGCACAGTTCCAATCAATTGCCCCAGAAATGTCAGGCAGAGAGCAATTGGCGACCATCTTTGCCAACAGGGACCTGGAGGTCCTACTGGACAGAGTGTGCATGCAGTCACTGCTTTAAGGTGACGGATGCAGGTCCAAGGAGTAAGTTGTGAGCTGGACCCGCAGGGTAATTGATCTAATTTTCATGTAGTCAATTATTACTGTCCAGTTTCTATCCAATGGATTGGAGAATGTGGAACTACGTAACAATGAGGAGAGATGACAATAATGAGCATGTTCATGCATGTAAATAGCCTTTTTACTGATCAATTGTGAGAGTATTGTCCTGCTTTATAACAAGTGGTTAGAAATGGGACATTTTGCTCTTAGCAGGGAGAAGCTCCTCACACAATTCTCCCAACTTTCTTACAAATGTGCAATTGTTCAGTGGCTAGGAACAATCGTTCTATGCTCACATGCAAAAATTGCTTTTAAGTTTTCCTGAAGTTATCCCTTGGAGTTTTCTGCACTCTTTCTGTTTTAATCTTCCCATTCAGTACGTGCTTTACCATACTCTTTCCAAACAACAGCCAAAATTTCTTCATTTCAGAGTGTAATTTTTTTCTTAAATTCCCAAACTTTAATATAGCCCTATAATTTCACTGTCAGTTTGAGACACAAAAGTTCTTTCCTATTTCACGCTGTCTGTAAACCAACCTGGAGCACTACAGCTTTATTCTGTTTTGACACCTGTGGCACAAGGTCTTAAGGCAAGTTCAAAGCGAACAGGTAGTTTAGTTGCAGTTGGCTATAACTCTGCTGCCGGTCAGAAGTTTCAGGAGATCTTTCAGGAATCTTAATTTTTAACTCTCTGGAGCCAACTGCTGCAGAAACAGAATTTTCTACAGTTGGATTACAAATTGTCCCTGATTGATTTGAGTAGTTTCTCAATTTTAGCATACTTGCCTCCCATCATAAGAAATCACATCTTATTCCTCATCAAAGCCATTTCCTATATAACGTCAACATTATCAATAAATATTTTGGACACCATACCAACAACAACAACAGACCCATTAACTAAGGTGTGGTTTAAGTTCATGCCACACAATAAAATAAGTTAAGAATTGCCATCAATACTTCTGTAAGTGCAATAGTTTTTGTTCTTGGGAGGAAAGTTCACATTTTTTGCCAACATCAAGCTTTGAGCTGAAACTGCATTCAACAGAATCCTTTATTAGACAAAAATGAAGTAATTGCAGCCTCACATATCAATTCCAAAAATCTCATTCCCTTATTCACAACCAATGTATATACATCAGATGGAACTGATTTTTCACCAGCTCTATCTAGCAGGTTTGAACATAGAACACAGAACAGTAGAGCACAGTACAGGCCCTTTGGCCCACGATGTTATGCCGACCTATTATCCGACTCGAAGATCAAACTACCCTGCATACCCAGCAGAGGTCCCGGAACAGATCCCTGCAGAACACCACTGTTCACTGAGCTCGAGGCTGAATACTTTCCATCTACTACCACCCTCTGTCTTCTATTGGACAGCCAATTCTGTATCCAGACAGCCAAATTTCCCTGGATCTCATGCCTCCTTAATTTCTGAATGAAGCTACCATGGGGAATCTTATCAAATGCCTTGCTAAAACCCACATACACCACATCCTCTGCTCTACCTTCATCAATGTGTTTTGTCACATCCTCAAAGAATTCAATAAGGCTTATGAGCCATGACCTGCTCCTCACAAAGCCATGCTGACCATTTCTAATCAAACTGTGCTTTTCCAAATAATCATGAATACTATCTCTCAGAATCCTCTCCAATAATTTGCCCACCACAGAAGTAAGACTGACCGGTCTGTAATTCCCAGGATTATCCCTATTCCCTTTCTTGAACAAGGGAATAACATTTGCCATCTTCCAATCATCTGGTACTATTCCAGTGGACAGTGAGAACGCAAAGATCATCACCAGAGGCGCAGCAATCTCTTCCCTCGCTTCCTGTAGTAACCTTGGGTATAGCCCGTCTGGCCGAGGGGACTTATCTATCCTCATGTTTTTCAAAATTTCTAGCACATCCTACTTCCTAACATCAACCTGTTCAAGCAATCAGCCTGTTTCACGCTGTCTTCACAAACTTCATTGGTGAATACTGAAGCAAAGTATTCATTAAGGACCTCCCCTACTTCTTCTGACTACACGCACAAGTTCCCTCCACTATCCCTGATCGGCCTTACCCTCACTCTGGTCATCCTCTTGTTCCTCACAAAAGTATAGAATGCCTTGGGGTTTTCCTTAATTCTACCCACCAAGGCTTTGTCATGCCCCCTTCTAGCTCTCCTAAGTCCATTCTTCAGTTCCTTCCTGGCTACCTTGTAGCCCTCTAGAGGCCTGTCCGATCCTGGCTTCCTCAACCTTAAGTAAGCTTCCTTCTTCCTCTTGACTAGATGTTCCACATGTCTTGTCATCCAAGTTTCCCTCACCTTACCATCTCTTCCTCGCCTCAGTGGCACAAAACATCTGTTCCCAATTTATGCTCCGCAGTTCTTGCCTCATAGCATTGTAATTCCCCCTCTCCCAATTAAACACGCTCCCATACCGTCAGCTCCCATCCCTCTCCATGACTATAGTAAAAGTCAGGGAATTGTGATCACTATCACTGAAATGCTCTCCCGCCGAGAGATCTGACACCTGGCCTGGTTTGTTGCCAAGCACCAAATCCAATATGGCCTCCCCTTAGTCGGCCTATCTACATATTGAGTCAAAAATCCTTCCTGGACACACCTGACAAAATCTGCTCCATCCAAACTATTTGCAATTAGGAGGTTCCAGTCGATATTAGGGAAGTTGAAGTCACCCATGGAAACAACCCTATTACTTCCGCACCTTTCCAAAATCTGCCTCCCAATCTGTTCCTCAGTGTCTCTGTTGCTATTGGGGGGTCTATAGAAAACTCCCAATAAAGTGACTGCTCCTTTCCTGTTTCTGATTTCCACCCATACTGACTCAGTGGACAAACCCTCCTCCACGACCTCCCTTTCTGCAGCTGTGATACTATCCCTGATTAGCAAAGCCACTCCCCCACCTCTTTTATCTCCCTCCCTATTTCTTTTGAAACATCTAAACCCCGGAACATCCAACAACCATTCCTGCCCCTATATTATCCCAGTCTCCGTAATGACCACAACATCGTAGTTCCAAGTACTGATCCATGCTCTAAGTTCGTCACCCTTATTAATGACACTTGTTGCATTAAAATAGACACACTTCAACACATTGCACTGACTGCAACTTTGCGCTATTAACTGTCTATCCCTCCTCACAGACTCTCTGCATGCTGTATCTGCCTGTACACTGGCTACCCAATCCTCTGATCCATAGCTCCGGTTCCCATCCCCCTGCCAAAGTAGTTTAAACCCTCCCGAAGAGCTCTAGCAAACTTCCCGCCCAGGATATTGGAGCCCCTCCAGTTCAGGTGCAACCCGTCCTTCCTGTACAGGTCCCACCTTCCCCAGAAGGTATCCCAATGATCCACATATCTGAAGCCCTCCCCCCATACCAGTTCTGTAGCCATGTGTTCAGCTGCACTCGGTCTCTGTTTCTGGCTTCGCTAGCCCATGGCACCGGTAGTAATCCTGAGATTACTACTCTGCTCGTCCTGCCTTTTAGCTTCATCCTAACTCCCTATATTCACTTTTCAGGTCCTCATCCCGTATCCTAGCTATGTCATTGGCACCGATGTATACCACGACTTCTGGCTGCTCACCCTCCCCCTTAATAATCAGAGATATCCCTGACCCTGGCACCCGGGAGGCAACATACCATCCAGGAGTTTTGTTCGCTACCACAGAATCTCCTGTCTGTTCCCCTAACGATTGAATTTCCTATCACTATCGCTCTCCTATTCTACACCTTCCCTTCTGAGCCACAGTGCCAGAGACCTGGCCGCTATGACTTTCTCCTGGTAGTTCGTCCCCCCTCAACAATATTCAAAGCGGTATACTTATTACTGAGGTGATCCCTGCACTATCTGCCTATTCCCTTTCCCTCTCCTGACAGTCACCCAGTTACATTTATCCTGTAACTTGGGTGTGATAACCTCCCTATAATTCCTGTCTATTACCCGCTCAGCCTCCCAAATGATCCGGAGTTCATCCAGCTCCAGCTCCAGCTCCCTAACATGGTGTTATTCACAACCAATGTGTAAGCATTAGATGGAACTGATTTTTCACCAGCTCCATCCAGCAGGTTTGATTAACAACAAATTTGACAGCAGTGATTTTCCTAAAATAAATTATTTAGTCACACTGCATTCTCCAGTCTGGTCATCAATTTTCCTGTTGGCTGTTTGCAAAATGTTTGCTAAAATTATAGTTATATTGTGCAATGACTACATTATTGAAATGATGCCATCTCAACAAATGAATATTCATTGTTAATCAGCTCATCTCCATCTAATTCATCACCTGTAATAGTTGAAACTATCAGTGTGATTTTAAACTAGCCTGTTTTACCCATAGCTAAATATAATACTTTTTATTTATGCTCAATTTAAAAGTACAGTCCTGAAATATTTTATTTGAGATTTATAAGGATTACAACATATTGGAATTTAAAAGAATAAAACGATCAGACTGAAATCTAAGATTCTGAGGGGTCATGATAAGATAGATGTTGAGGACATCTCCCTCTTTGAAAGAAGCTGGAATTAGAGATCAGAGTTTCAGAACATGGGAGTTTCATGTTTCAAAATCGAGATGAGGTATTTCTTCTGAGAGTTAGGATCATTGGGATTTGTTACCTCATAGAAGAATGGAGACTCAGTCACCTCCACCTTAAATGGGAGAGCCCTCATCCTGTAATTGTGATCTGTAGTTCTAGATTTAATCAGGGCTAATGGCGAACAGACGTTGAAGCTTTTTTTTTATCTTGCACTCATGAGAACTAGAATGCAAGAAATAGACTTAGAAAAAAAGTATCCTTTTACGCAGCTTGAGAAGAGGGTCCTAATTGGTTGGACCATTATTGACATGGAGATATAGCAAGAACAGTTAACTCTTAATTCTCAGATCATTCAAGTAAATTCTGATTGGTCGAGGTATTGCAAAACCCAACAAATCACCACCCTCTTCTCATTTGGTTTGAAATATAGTCTTTGTTTTTGCCAAGTCTGTTTTTGTGTCTTAATTATAATAATTACAAGATAAAAAGCGACAACTACTTGTCTCTTTTTAACAATTTTTAAATTCTAGATTCCTTCAAGAGGGCAGTAAGTCCGAGTTAGATTTTTAATTTGCAGGGTAATGGGGAGTTGGGGCCAGAATCAGATCAGTCACAAACTTGATAAATTGTGAACCAGGCTCAAGGAAATGAATGAACTAACCCTGCTCATATTCTTATGAATTAAAGTGTTTTAATTTGCAGAGTTTTTGTACAGGAAATCTATATTTTAAACATGAGAGCCATATGATTAGGTCAGTCACACTACTTCCATGATATTATTATTTGGAGGTGTTTCCTCTGTTAATATGCTTACACTAGTTGAAACATTTTCTTTTGTGAAACGTTATCTGTACTTCAAAGGTAATGGTTAGTTATGCTTTCTTTTGTTCATGCCATTAGCAAGGCAGCATTTTCTAACCATTCTGGTTACTTTTGAAAATATGGTTCAAATTCTGCTTCTTGAACTGCTGCAGTCCATGTGACAGAAATATTTCTGCAATAGTCAGCTCAAGATTTCCATTATTTCATCAGTAACAAATAATGATGACATATGTATTGCAAAATCCTTCACTACTATTTTAATATTAATTTCAGCAAAATGAATATCCAGTTAGAAAACAATGCTGTAGTACAGTACTGTATTGTAACACAGCAAAAATAAGAAAGCATAAGATGGATAGTTGGCAACATCAGATTCGGCAACAAACACTGCCTACTCATAGATTTGTATTCTAGATCAATACTACCAATATTTGCAAAGACTTGAATAAAGTGGTTATAATTCCAATACATTTTGATGAAAGGCTCAACACATAAAAGGAAGAGAAATACGTTAGCAACACAAAGTGCATCAATGTCAACAATGTCACTGAAATAGAATGTGATTGTGACATATTTGCTCAATTTTCGACACTACATCAATTTTATAGCCCTAAGTGGCATTTCAGAATGAAAATCTATGACAGATCAAGCCCAGCCCAAGAGCAATGTAACAAGGCAAAATGATAGTTTGTCATTGTAAACTGAATCTACTGACATTTTTAGAAATACTGCACTGGAAATCAAATTGGTTCGTTGAGTATCAACACTTTAAAAACTATTTCAACAATGATTCATAAAAGCTCAATCATTCCATCCAATATTTCTGTTTAAACTTTGATAGTAAATTGCTGTCAATTGACTTTGCATTCATCAGTAAATCAATAGTCATGTAAAAATCACAGTTTATGCTCCTTTGGAAATGTTCATCAGCAGTGATAAAATGCAATCCTTCATTAATTTGTATTGGTGACACAGTGGATTTGAGGTCTGAGTCACTTTTTGACAATAGATTTTTAAGTTGACACTTTCCTAAAATGAATTATTTAGTTGCTCTGCATTCTCCACTCTGGTCATCAATTTTAGAGTTGGCTCTTTACAAAGTGTTTGCTAAAACTATAGTTACATTTAAAATGGCTGTATTATTGAAATGATACCATCTCAACAAATTAATATTCATTTTTTAATTAGCTCACGCTCAAGAGCTTAATCCTGGGTTATTGGCTGATCACATACGTAATTCATCATGTCTAACAGTTAAAACATCAGTGTGGTTTTAAATCAGCCTGTTTTAGCCTAGCGAAAAATAGTTAAAAATTATATTCCAGTTAAATAAGTTAAGCATGATAAATTTATCCAGATATTAATCAATTAAGCACATGCCATTTAAGATTAACTATGATCCATATATGCTTAAGTAATAATTAAACTCAACTAAGAGGTAACACCTGACTTTTGACACAAAAATTCTTTACTTTTCATACATGTTACGCTAGCCATGGGAGAGGAGTTGTTTAGAGCAATCTAGTGAGCCCTTCTCACACTTGCTAATTTTTCATTTATGTCAGAAATGCCGGTAGATAGCATTTTACAGCTGTTTCCGGTGGAATTCAGCACCACAGCTTGCAGCCCTGGTTCGTGTCTTTGTTGGCATCTCAACAGTTCCAAAGACATGGGTTTCAGACCCCCCCAAATATATTACTTGTACAAAAGCCAACATCCTACTTTCTGCCTAAAAATTTGTCTCCAAAACTCAGCTTTTACATGAATGTATATGGTATGTTATTTTTTTAAAAAAAGTTCCCAATTTTTTTTACTTCAAGCAGTCTCTTTAAAAGCTCACTTTACAAAGCTCAAAATATTCTTCTGCAAAAGGCAGATCTGACCCAGAGTTCTATGACCTGCACCACAGGAAGGGTAAAATCCACCCAGGTGGGGAGAAGGAAAGCAAACTTTGAGTTATTGTCTCCAGTAGGATCCACACTGGCTGTCCAGCTAACTGCCCTCCAACGTTTCTGAGTTACTGTGACAACATACTCTTTTACACGTTGCAACCTGCAACTCACAATAGTGAGGGTCAAGGTTCCAATTTGCTTCCATAACATGACTGATCAGAAGTCTCCCACACTCTTACCACTCCCATTGGCATGTTTTTGAAGGATTTACAGTTGATAATCAATCCATTTGGTCACATTAACAAGATAGTTTCTTTAGCTGTAGTCCTGGAGTGGGAATTGAAACCAACATTCCTGGCTTAGAGATAGGGATGCCACCTACTGCACTTTAAGATCTTCTCTTAGGGACTTATACTCCCCCTTGTGCACAGATCACTGAAGGAGGCAAGACAGGTGGAAAGAACAGTTTATAAAGCATTCAGTATCCTGTGCTTTATTGTAGAGTGCAATTCTGCATACAGTATAAGAACAAGGAGGTTATGCTGAACTTATACAAGACACTTGTCAGCCATCAGCTGGGGTATTGTATGCAGTTCTATCTGCCATGTTATAGAAAGGTTGAGTGCATAGGGAAGGGTGCTGAACAGGTTTTCAAGAAAGTGTTCCTTTTCATAAAACAGGAGGACACAAATTTAAAGCAATTGGGAAATATAGTAAATAAGATGTGAGAAAAATCTTCGTAACACAAATGAGTGATTTGGGACTGGAAAGCACTGACTGGAAGTGTGGAGAAGGCAGAGTCAATTGATGCATTTAAAAGGGGATGAGAAGATTAATTGAAATCAAGGATTCAGGGGAAATGCAAGAGAATGGTGAGGTCAGTGCTGCAGCCTGAATAGTAGGAATTGAAAACATAGCTGGCATCCCTTAAGTGCAGGGTGCCATCAACGTGGCACTGAGATGGCTGTACCACAAGACTGCAGAATTCATCAACAAAAAGGGATTCGATTCAATTCACTTGCAAGTGATTGGTGATCACCGTTACCACTTCCTAGAGCTCTGAGTTCACTAGTAAAGTGTGTGGTATGGTGGTTAAACAGTGACTGTGGTGTTATAATGGGGTTGTATAGGCAAGGGAGAGTCAGCCATACAAGCTACCTGGCATGGGTAGTGTGTCTTCACAGCTGTCAGTGAGGGGCAATGCTAGATTGCTAACATTTGACAGGTGCACAGTGCCCTTTTAAAGATGGAGCAAATGCAAATGGTACTGATCATTTGGTGGCTGAGTGGTAATTTGTTCCAGGAACAAAACATGGGCCGGAACTGGACATGATGGACACCCTAGAGGCAGGGGAGGCAGTTAATGAGGTGGGTTTGGTAAGACACAGCAAGAAGACTCACTAGACCTCTTGGCAGAAATCACTCTAAGAACTGAACTGGGACTTAGCCAAAAGCCATAAGATTCAGCACTATAAATATTCAGAAATTACAGGGTTAGAAATAGATCTGTTTTTTTTTAAAATCAACTGCTATGCATTCTAAGTTATATAATACCACAAGTTACAATCAATGCAGAAAATCCAAATACTATAAATCTCTCAAAACTAACCGACAACATAATTTTCACACTTCTAATTCCAGTAATAAATGCCAATATATTCTCAGAGTGGCAGTCAGAATGGTACCAAGTTCTTTTGCTCAAAACATTAGACACCAGAAACACCATGTGGGCACAGCCCAATTTATCATTGCGTGTTATCAGACCAAGCCTGATGTTGTCCAGATCTTGATTCACATGGACATGAGCTGCTTCAGTATCAGAGTTGTTGCGAGTGTCGCTGAACATTGTGGAAACATCAGAGAACATAGTTTTGCCGAGATCACTATCCTGGGGAGCTCAGGCACTCTTGTAGCACCGTGGTCATGTCCTTATCTCTGAGGCAGAAAGTCTGGGTAAAAGCCACACCTGCCACAGAGATGTGTCATAGCATCTCTGAAAGGGTTGATTAGAAAATATGTACCCTGAGAAGTTCAGTGCTGTTGTGGTGCAGTGGTAGTGTCCCTATCTTTGAGCCAGGAGGTCCAAGTTCAAGTCCAACCTGCTCCAGTGACGTGCCCTAGCAGGTCTAAACTGGCTGACTACCCTGAGGAGCTCCTACAGATGTTCTGGGACTGAGACAATTAACTATCAAAAACCACAAGTATCTTGGGGCAGCATGGTGACACAATGGTTAGTGCTGCTGCCTAATAGCACTAGAGTCTTCCTTGACATAGATATGTCTCCAACAAGTGGACAGCTTGCCCTCTGACTCCCACTGACTCCAGGCTTGCTAAATTCACCTCAACTTATTTGACTTAGTACTCTATGCCTCTATTTATAAAACTCAGATTTTCACATGTCTTATTAAACATTTTATCAAACTACCACCTTCAATGATACAGTTTCTCAGCATGTTCCTGTTCCTCATGGGACTGCTCCTTGAACAAGTCAGGAAAGTGATGCAGGGCACTGTCATCCCAGTCAAAGTAAGAAGATTTGGAGAGGTAAACATAGGTGGAATAGAGGTCTAGGTTGATCTGCTATTTTATCAGCATCCTCTCTGTCTTTACGGTAGTTCGGACAAGTTGGGAGGCCACCTTCACAATTACTATGCACCGACAACTACAATATTCGACAACTGGGGGAAGTGATAGCCAATGGTATCATTGCTAGATAATAGGTAATGTTCGGGGGACCTGGCTTCAAAACTCGGAATGACTGATGTTAGAATTTAGATTCAATAAAATTCTGTAAATAAAGGTCTAATACTCATCTGGTTCACAAATCTCTTTTAAGAGAGAAAACTGGTGTCCTTACCTGGTCTGGCATGCATGTGACTCCAGACTCACAGCAATGCACTTAATTGCCCTCTCGGCAATTAGGGTTGGGCAATAAATGTTGGCCTAGCCAGAGACACCCATGTCCCTTGAGTAAATTTGAAAAATGATTTTGACACATATGCTTGCATATACTCCATTAGAATTCTATCCTTTATTTTGTATTGCTTCTCCTCAATCCTCCTACCAAAACATACCATTTCATAATTCTCTGCATCATATTTTACCATTCTTATGTCCTTGGTTAACCAGCTCTCTCCATTCTCTTCACAGTTCATAACACTTACAAAAATTTTGTGTCATCTGTAATTTTGACATAATGTCCCTCAGATGCATCAAATTCTGTGCTTTTTTTAAAATATCGGTTCAATGAAAGCACAAGTCCAAATCCAAAGATCACTTTATACCATTCACCAGTACAAAAGTCAACTTTTCACCACTAATCTGTTTCTTACCAATTGGTAACTGTGTCCATGCTATCACTGTTCCTTTTATTCCATGAAGTTGAACTTTTCTGGAGGGCCTGTTTTGTGGCACTTCATCAAAACATCTTTGAGATGTTCATGAAATACATCAGACTCATTGTCGTCATTAACAGTTTAGGTTAGTTCATTGAAAAGCTCAATCAAATTAGTTAAATGCATTTTACCCTTAACATGTCCATGTTGGTTTTCCTTAATTAATCCACATTGGTCAAGAGATTGTTAATCCAGGAAAAATTATTCCAAAATATTCCCCCATCCCTTTACGTACTTTTTTCTTTACATACTTTTTTGAGGGTCCTCCTGTGGCACAGTGATAATGTCCCCACCCCTAGACAGAGAGACCTGGGCTCACATCCCACCTGCTCTAGAGGTGTATAATAATATTACTGAACAGGTTTATTAGAAAATAAGTTACATACTTTTTGAAACAGTTTGTAACATACACAATTATTTAGTTGCCTGAGACTTGCCCTATATCTAAGGAGGATTGAAAGATTTTGGCCACACACAGCCTCCACAATTTCCATCTTCACTTCCTTTTGTATCTTTGGAAATGTCTCATCTGGTCCTGATGACTTGTCAACATGATGTACAGCCTAGTCCTTGCTAAAACCCTAAACAACTTTGTCTTTCTAATATATTTTCAATTCATAGTCCACAATAGTCTCAACTACCTCGTTTTTTCATCTAATGATGTTTGGCAGCATCTGCTTCCTTATTGAAAACAGATGTAAAGTACTCATTTAGTACCTCAGCCATACTCTATCCACAAATACCAATTTCAGTCCCTAATTGTCTCTATTCTTTACCGCATCTTCACTCTTTGTACTCCTGTAGAAAAACTTTGGGATTCCCTTTTATCTTGGCTGCCAGTCTTTTCTAATACACTCACTTTGCTTCTCCATTTGTTTCATTTCTCCTTTCAACTTGCTGTATTTAGTGTTGTTTGCATTTGTATCATCAACTTGACAGTCATGCAAAACTCTTTTCTGCTTAATTTTACTCTAACATTTCATCATCTCAGGAGCTGTTGTTTTATTTGTCCTACCTTTCACCCTTGTGAAAATATGTCTCACTGGACTCAATTTCCTCTTTGAAGGCAGTTTATTATTGAAATCTATCAACATAATACTTCAACATAATACTTCAACCAGATCCATTCTCATCGAATTGAAATTGGCCCTTGCCTAATTAGTTACTCAGGATCACTCCTGGTTCTTTTCTATATCAGATCTAAACCTTAAGATACCGTGATCACTGTCCACTAAATTGCTATCTGCTATCACACCTCATTCACTGATACCAGATCTAGCAATACCTCCTTCCTCAATGGATTGGAAAATATTGCTGTAGACATGTTTCAACATACAATTCTTTCCTCTTTCTGTTGCTTGTACAATTAATATCTCAGATAAAACAACAATAAATGAAGTAGCAATTATAACTACTCATGTCTTTACTCATTTTTTTTTTTGCAAATTTGTTCCTCTATACCTTTCCCAATAGAATATGCCCAGCAATAGACTGGCACCTTGATTATTTCTTTGTTCTAACTAAATAGATTCTAAATTTTCTTGACCCCCTCAAGTTTATTCTCTCTCTAGAATTGTGAATTTAACCTCAATCATCAGTGACAACTTGCCTATCTTTCCAGAACACCTTGTATCCAGGGATGTCTACTATCCAGCCCTATCCTTTATTGAGGCAGATTTCTGTTATCAAAGGGACACAACTTCTCCACATAGTTACCAGTGCCTGCATCTCACCAGCTTTATTCCATTGCAAGTTCTCATGATCACAATAAATCTAATTAAGACCTTATTGTATTTCTTCTTATTCTGACCTGCTCTAATATTATACCTTACTATTTCTTACTGTAGTATTATCTGACTTTTCTAATTCGTAAATAAAGTTTTTCATTTCTAAAGTTATGTCTTGGTTCCCATCTCCCTGACAGCTTACTTTCTTTGATATTCACAATTAAATTATACAAAAGGGAAATGAGTGATGAAGACAGCCGACAAACTGAAACTTACTTGTTGTATTTTGCAATTTCAGCATTCTACAAAGGCCAGACTTATGCAGCAGTGCAATACAATTGAGTAAGATGGGCTAGAGGAAAACTATATCTTACTTCAAGTTCAATGCAAATCAAATATTTGGAAAGTGAATGGGAAAGGTGTGGATAGTTCAGACAAGAGCATAACACAACACAGGAGAGACATGATTCTTTTCCTCTTCAAGGTCACAAACACAACACTAACTGAAATGCTGTTTCTTAAGTGAGAACTCCATGATTATGGTAGCAACACAAGAGCTACTGCAGCTGCACCTCAACATGTCGTGTTAATTCAATATGTCAAAATGGAGTGCCAGCAGTGACGTTTTACATTCTGATACTGCCCTTGGTCCTCTGCCAGACTATATTATTCAAATTATGAAATGCCCTGTTTTTGCTCATTTTTGAATGGAGAGTTAACTATTAATTGCTCAAATTGAGTTGTTGGAACTTGCATTAAGCTATTACTGAATTTCAACTTGTTTCTTGGAATCCCAATGCCTGTTTTTCAACTTCTTTTCTCTCAGCAAATATTAGGATCAGCAGCAACAGAGATTTGACAGTCATGGTTGTCTGTGAATGCAAGCTGTATCCTGTTGACATGTGTGTCACAGCCAATGAAGTGCACATATGATGGCAACTTTCAACAAGATTGAACTCCACTCTCCTAGCCAGAAAATAAGTAGCATGCATTGGCATGCATTGCCAGTTACTGAGATCAGGGAAATATGCAAAGAAATTAAAAACCAAAAAGGGGAAACGTACAACATGAGTTACATAGAAGTAATTGGAGAATCATACATCACACTGCGATAGGTTTTATAGAGATAACAAGATGTAGAGCTGGATGAACACAGCAGGCCAAGCAGCATCAGAGGAGCAGGAAGGCTGACGTTTCGGGCCTCGGCCCTTCTTCAGAAAATCTCTTTCTGATAGGTTTTATAGCTTCTTTTCATAGCATCCCAACAGTGCGGAAACAGGTCCTTCGGCCCAACAAGTCCACACCAACACTCGGAGCATCCTACTCAGACCTATCCCCCTATAACCCACCTAATCTACACATCCCTGAACACTACGGGCAATTTAGCATGGTCAATCCACCTACCCTGCACATCTTTGGACTGTGTGAAGAAACCGGAGCATCCGGAGAAAACCCATGCAAACACGGGAAGAACATGCAAACTCCACACAGACAGTCGCCTGAGGGTGGAATCAAACCTGAGTCCCTGGCGCTGTGAGGCTGCAGTGCTAACCACTGATCCACCGTGTCGTGTTACAGAAGAAAGAATTAATTCAATAACAAACCTATTAAGAATTGGTCACTGGTCCTAAACAAAAGTGAAACAGCACACAAGAAGAAAAGGATTTAACTAATATCCATTTGGCCATATATCACATTTGTGTCAACCACATTCTTCTACTTAACATTTTAGATCTAGGTCTAAATGTTCACCCTTTAAAGTTGAAAAAGTTCCCAGTTCTGCTAGTTCACCTCAGAAGAAAGTGTCCCAGATGGTCTTTGGGGGTGGGGGGAGGTGTGGATTGCTGGTTATACTTGAATTTGGCAGGTCCACCAAAAGAGTTCACTAGAGGCAGCTGCCGAAAGCTGTTGAATACTGAGGCAGGCTGACTGAAAGGCTAGCCTCAGTATTCCAAAACAAATCAGAAACCAACCTGTCACAGCAATGCACCCCACCCCACACACACACACTTCCCTTGCCCCATCTTTGCCAATCATGACACTATATGTCCCCATCATGTACAGCTTCCCATGGTCTCCTTACTAACCAATGGTCAATAACCCACTTCCATGTCACCTGACATCCTCCATGTTGATTTCTACACCAGCACCCATTGCTATTCTCTTTCAGACCCTCCATGCCAGACAAAGCTCCTCCCTCTGCTCCTTCAAGACCAAATGATAACTTAGTAGCAACACATGCTTCCACACACCACACTTTTCTCTTGCACTCTCCGGGCCATTCATATAGTATTCTATCGGCAGACCTCACGATCCAAATTGAAATGAAACAAAATCACATTCCTAAGTGCCTACATATCAAATGCACATTTTTAAAAAATCTCTTTGATTGAAACCCATTCACTACATCTTACTTCCTTCACTACATAATCCATTACAATTTGTAATGATACGTAAATTTCAAAATAATATAATTTGGAACTGTCAATCAAACTATGAACCAGACAGGCCAATGTGAGAAGAGGTTGTGGAATCAGTCATGCATCACAGATCTCATAATGAAAGATCAAAATAGCAAGCTTTTGATTTACAATACAGACAGGATTTTTTTTTTTTTACAAATTTAAAACCCAGGAGTTTTTAAATGCCTCGACAACTGTACAGCAGCAAGGGCTTGACAGCTCGACTAGCAGTTTGATGGCTCCTTTGACAGTTTGATAGTTGCAATAAGTTTTTCCACATTATGCCCATATACGGAACTCCTTTTAAGAATCCCAAAAAGGTATTTAACCTCTCAAAGGGCACCTTATGTCTCCAAATAGTATCACTGGCCCTATTCAAAAAGGTGCCAAGCTTGTTTAAAAGGGTGTCTCTCCATGGAACTCCAGCAGCTTTAGACCTTCTCCTGAATAGTATAAAACCCACAAAGCATGTTTTGGACAATCCACTAGTGCCCTTGCAAAATTGGTGGGTGCAAGTAACATTGCCTGTAAACTGGAAAGCCCTGTGCACCGTCCATCTCATGATGCTGCTGCATGCCGTCTGCTTCTGGAAGCCGCTCTGGTGCAGGTCCACGTGGGACAGAGAAAAATGAGAGGTAATGTTGGTGCCAGGCTAGGTGGTACAGTTTTTACAGTTCGGGGGCTCCAGCATCATTTTGCTAAGCCAGAGATCCTCTCCATCATTACAAAATTCAGGGCCTAGAGCTCCTTCACACTGCATTGTTTATAAAGAACCTTCAGTGAATCAACCATATAATAGGTAAATATGTATCTAATAAATATACACTTTAAAGCATAAGTAAATGAAATGAAAAACGTAAATAAAACAAAGCTTTTACAAGACTCCTGAAATATTGTTTTGCAATTGAAGATGTCAATTCAGCCCTCATTGTTTCTCCAATTTTATCCACTCCTGGACTTTTCTGTTTGGTCTCCAAGGTCCTAGTCACCTGCTAGGTTATTCCTTTATTTTTTTCAAAGACCACAAAATATTACTATTGTCACCTTGCATACAGATTTGTGTGTGTGATATTTGGTGTGGAGGAGAGCAGAATTACTGAGGTTACTTGGTTCATTTTATACTATTGACATATTACATATTGATCATATCTTTATAATAGATTATAATTTTTGGATATAATTGTAAAGATCTGTGCTAATGGAACTGTTATTTTTAATGATGCCCTGAATAAGTCAATGGAAAGTAGCATAAGTGAGGCATTAAGAAAGAACAGTATATCAAATTGATGGCTAGTAGCAGTGTCACAGTCTGGATGGTCTTATTAGATATTCGCAACAGAATTTCAAACCATCCCTGGACATCATTACTGGAACAGGTTATTGGAATGTTAAAATATTAAGTATTATTAATGAGGTTCTGGAGTAGCAAGATATTATTTTCATTACACATCCAATTCAGAAAAAGAATACACATTTTCAAAAGTATGAACTTCATGATATCAAAGAAAAATTTATTGACCAGTCTAGACAAAGCTACTATTATTGTTCCTGTATTGTTCATGGCAACAGAATATCAGTGCCTGACAGTTCAAAATGCATCATCCGGC
Organism: Rhincodon typus; assembly: GCF_021869965.1. NCBI lineage: Eukaryota > Metazoa > Chordata > Chondrichthyes > Orectolobiformes > Rhincodontidae > Rhincodon > Rhincodon typus. The sequence goes on along the minus strand of NC_063350.1, from coordinate 41,997,239 downwards.
ATCAGCCTGTCTGTTTCAAACACCATTTAGTGAATTTTTCACAATTATATTTTCGGGAATGTGCCATGAATCAGTAATAATTTCACACTTTAGGATTGGAGAACCGGATCAAAACCTTATCCTCAATAAATTGCAGTGCACTCATGAAAGAATCTCTTGGAGAACCTGAAGATATTATTATTGTTATGTACATCAGTTAAAAACATGAAATAAATTGTTGTGCTATGTATGAAGATTTTTGACTTTTTGCTTTAGAAGGAATGTTGGCTTAATTTAAGCTTGGTTTAAATGTGATTAAACTCACACAATGCAAATTTTGCAAAGGATATTCAGCCCCCATTATTGAGATGAAATGAAATGATGTGATTGATTGTGTTTGCTATTGTTTGCAAATAATGCACGTGATCAGATTTAACTGTACGTACTATTAATTTTCAAACGTGTGATATTATAATGGCCTATTTTATTTGATCTCGATGAAATGTCTTTAGCATGAACCCTTGAAGTGGTCACAGTTTTATCTGACACGACATTGAGCCAGTTCTTGACATGGCACTAAGTGACGTCAAATTGTTAGCTTCCAGTCCAGGTAAAAAGAGACACTTTCAGAAGTTGGAACTTACATAGCCCATTTATTGGATAAAGGTCATAATTGACTGTGAGGAATAAAATAGACTGAATTTGCTGAAAATCAAATTACATTAATTGACTAACAGGTGAACAAATTAGCCTCCTGACTATCCAATTTTTCCTCAGTTATCCAAAGATAGGAGAAAATCACATGCTTGAACATAGCATCTAGTAGATGCAAGGGGTGGAATTCAATCTCTTCAGTAGTGGGCCTGTCAACAAACCCACTGCTGTCACTGCTAGGAGCCTCAACAGGACTGAATCTAAATCAAGACATTGCTGACTTCTATTGGGGTTCTTGGGTCCTGTTTAGAGTTGTTGAATGTCAGCTCCAGGACATCTCTATAGTAGTTCCTTAGGGTGGTGTCCTAGGCTCAACCATCTTTAGCTGCTTCAACTTCTCTCCATCATGAGGTTAAAAGAGGAAATATTCACTGATGACTGCCCAATGGTCAGTACCATACGCAACTCATCAGATACTGAAACACTCCTTGTCCAAACGTAGCAATATCTGGATAATATCCAGGTTTGGGCTGATGAGTAGCAAGTAAAATTTGTACAACACAAGTGCCAGGCAATGATCATCTCCAACAGGAGAAAAACTAACTATTGCCCCTTGAGTGAAATAGTCCATGTCCATATGCATCAAGATCTTGTCAACATTCAGGTTTCAGCTGCTAAGTGGCAATGTGCATTCCCACCACACGTGTGCCTGGCAATGACTGCCTCCAAAGCAAAAAGAACTGAGGACGCTGGAAATCTAAAAAGTGCTGGAGAAACACAGTGTTTCAAGTCCAGTGACCCTTCATCAGAACTAAAGACAGCTGAGGAAGGGTGGAATTTATGCTGATAATGGAATGGGGTTGGGGAGAGGGCAGTGAGAATAAAGTATGTAGACACTGTACCCAGGGAGAGAGACAGAGAAATAGAAAAAGGGATAAGCAAATAGGTAGCTAATGAAAAGCAAAGAAAGAAAATAGCACAGATAGTACGAACTGCCGATGCTGGAGAATCTGAGACAACAAGGTGTAGAGCTGGATGAACCCAGCAGGCCAAGCAGCATCAGAGGAGCAGGAAAGCTGACGTTTCGGGTCTAGACCCTTCTTTAGAAATG